>NW_023311721.1:0-7306 GCF_011077185.1 Oxyura jamaicensis
TTGGGGTTGTTGTGCCCCAGGTGCAGGACCCGGCACTTGGCCTTGTTGAACTTCATGCAGTTGACCTCAGCCCATCGGTCCAGCCTCTCCAGATCCTCCTGCAGAGCCTTCCTACCCTCGAGCAGATCGACACAGGTATCTAACTTGGTGTTGTCTGCAAACTTACTGAGGGTGCACTCAATGCCCTCATCCAGATCATCAATGAAGATATTGAAGAGGACTGGCCCCAGCACCGAGCCCTGGGGAATGCCACTAGTGACCGGCCTCCAACTGGATTTGACTCCATTTACCACGACTCTTTGGGCCCGGCCATCCAGCCAGTTTCTAACCCAACGAAGCGTGCGCCAGTCCAAGCCAAGAGCAGCCAGTTTCTTGAGGAGAATGCTGTGGGAAATGGTGTCAAAAGCCTTGCTGAAGTCAAGGTAGACCACATTCACAGCCTTTCCCTCATCCACCCAGCGTGTCACCTTGTCATAGAAGGAGATCAGGTTCGTCAAGCAGGACCTGCCCTTCATAAACCCATGCTGACTGGGCCTGATCGCCTGCTTGCCCTGCAAGTGCTGCGTGATGACTCTCAAGATAATCTGCTCCATGAGCTTCCGTGGCACTGAGGTCAAACTGACAGGCCTGTAGTTTCCCGGGTCAGCCCTCCGGCCCTTCTTGTAGATGGGCGTCACATTTGCTAGCCGCCAGTCAACTGGGACCTCCACCGATAGCCAGGACTGTTGATAAATGATGGTAAGCGGCTTGGCTAGCACCTCTGCCAGTTCTCTCAGTACCCTTGGGTGGATCCCATCCGGCCCCATTGACTTGTGCACATCCAAGTGCCGTACCAGGTCACCAACCATTTCCTCATGGATAGTGAGGGCCACATCTCTCTCCCCATCCCCTTCCACCAGTTCAGGGTACTGGGTATCCAGAGAACAACCGGTATTGCCGCTAAAGACTGAGGCCAAAAAGGCATTAAGCACCTCCACCTTTTCCTTATCACTTGTAATTAAGTTTCCCTGCGCATCCAGTAAAGGATGGAGATTCTCCTTAGTCCTCCTTTTTGTGTTGATGTATTTATAAAAACATTTTTTGTTATCTTTAACGGCAGTAGCCAGATTGAGCTCCAGATGAGCTTTGGCCTTTCTAATTTTGTCCCTGCACAGCCTCGCGATATCCTTATAGTCCTCCCTAGTGGCCTGCCCACTTTTCCAAAGATTATAAACCCTCTTTTTTCTCCTAAGCTCAAGCCACAATTCTCTGTTCAGCCAGGCTGGTCTTCTTCCCCGCCAGCTCGTCTTTGGACACGTGGGGACAGACCGTTCCTGCGCCATTAAGATTTCCCTCTTGAAGAGCGCCCAGCCTTCCTGGACTCCTCTGCCCTTCAGAACCGCCTCCCAAGGGACTCTACCAACCAGTGTCCTCAGCAGCACAAAGTCAGCCCTCCGAAAGTCCAATACAGTGGTTTTACTGGTCCCCTTCCTGGCCTTGCCAAGAATAGAGAACTCCACCATTTCATGGTCACTCTGCCCAAGACAGCTCCCGACAATCATATCCTCCACCAGTCCTTCTCTGTTTGTGAAGAGAAGGTCTAGCGGGGCGTCACCCCTGGTAGGCTCACTAACCAGCTGCGTCAGGAAGCTATCTTCCACACTCTCCAGAAACCTCCTGGACTGCTTCCTCTGGGCTGTGTTGTGCTTCCAGGATATGTCTGGGAAGTTAAAGTCCTCCACGAGAACCAGCGCTGACGATTTCGCAACTTCTGTCAGCTGCCTGTAGAGCTCCTCATCCATCTCCTCATCCTGGTTCGGCGGTCTGTAACAGACCCTGACCAGGACGCTAGCCTTGTTGGCCCCGCCGATCCTAACCCAAAGGGACTCGACCTTGTCATGCCCAGCCTCGAGTTCTACAACATCGAAAGACTCTCTAATATAGAGAGCCACTCCACCACCCCTTCTGTGCTGCCTGTCCCTTCTGAAGAGTTTATAGCCAGTCATTGCAGCACTCCAGTCATGAGAGTGGTCCCACCACGTCTCCGTGATGGCAATCAAGTCGTAGCCTGCCTGCTGCACGATGGCTTCCAGCTCCTCCTGTTTGTTACCCATGCTGCGTGCATTGGTGTAAATGCACTTCAGCTGGGCCATTGCCTTATCCCCCGGCCTTGCTATTGTTCCCCCTGGCACACCTCCAACAAGCTTTGTTTCATCTCCATCCCCCTTCTTACCTAGTTTAAAGCCCTCTCAATGAGACCTGACAGCTCCTGGCCCAGGATCCATTTTCCCCTAAAAGATAGGGACCCGTCTGCGGCCATGAGGCCGGGTGTCGAGTAAAGTGCCCCATGGTCGAAAAACCCAAGATTTCTGCGTTGGCACCAGCCCCTGAGCCATGTGTTTAACAGGTGGGCTTTTCGTGTCCTCTCTGTACCCCTCCCTGCCACTGTAGGGATGGACGTAAACACCACCTGCACTCCCGCTCCATCCACTAACCGTCCCAGTCCCCTAAAGTCTCGTTTAATAGCCCTCAGGCTTCTCTCTTCAATGTCATCACTACCTGCCTGGACTATCAAAAGAGGATAATAGTTAGAGGGGCGAACCAGGTTGGGAAGCTTCCTGGCAACGTCCCTGACCCTGGCCCCAGGGAGGCAGCAGACTTCCCTACAGGTAGGGTCAGGCTGACAAATAGGGCCCTCTGTTCCCCTGAGGAGAGAGTCTCCCACAACAATCACCCTTCTGTCTTTCTTGGTGGAGGCAGTCCTGAGGCGTGGAGTCGGCCTCCTCGCCCTAGTCATCCTCCTGGGTACACTTGCTACCTCTTCCTCACCCACCGGTCTCTCAATCTCCAGGGCCTCAAACCTGTTGCGTAAGGGCACCTGGGAAGGTGGGGCCGGAAGGGGAGGGCATCGCCTGTGATGTCGAGCAGGGACCTTTTTCCATTCCTCCTCAGCTCCCAGATGGTCCTGGGCAACCTATTCTAGGTGTCCCTGCTTGAGCAGGGGGGTTGGACCAGACAGCCTCCAGAGGTGCCTTCCAACCTTAATCATTCAATGATTTTGTGATTCTGTGATATAGCAACAGCTATCATATTTTCAGATATAAGTATATTACAAATGCAAGTCTGCATTAAAACAAAACAAAACAAAACAAAAAAGCAATGTTTGAATAAGCATCCTTTTCCAGCTAGGCAAAGCCAAAGAATCATTTATATCTTTTGTTTCAATAACACTGGGACAATATCATATCCACTTTCTAGCCAGTTAATTTTCCAATTATTTTAACTGAATGGTGACAGAGGACCACTTCCTCCTGACAGTAAGAGCTAATTATTACATATTTCAAACATACTAATCGATATTATGTATTCCTTTTAATTGCAGAGTTAAAAAAAAAAAAAGGGGGGGGGGATTATTAACTTACCTAGTGAATATACATAAACCTGTGAGGAGTAGAGGGAAACCCTGAGCATCCTAAAGATTCTGCATATGATTATTATCTAGTATTTATACAAGATGTAAATATGTATGGACTAAAAACAGAAGGACTCACAGCCAAAAGTGACAGTTTAACTCTTTCTTTGTATAGTTGTTTGAATCAAATTAGAGCTAGCTCTCCTGTTCCCAGTTAGGTAAGGTACCATATGGTCCTTAAGAATTTCAGTCTGTGAGACTGTTGGGGAGACTGTATCATAAATACTTGTTCTGTCTGATAATATTCTAGCTGTTCACTCACAGACACTCTTGGAGACAGACAGACCCCTGGTCAATTGGAGCAGTATGGCCATTCTTAAATTCTTAAAATAAGATTTGTAATTTGTAAGCTGGTTAAGAGCACAATAAAAACAGAAGTAAGAGGGCTTTTTTAAGATTTTAAGATATATATATATTTTTTAAGAGGATCTTGAAGTCTGACATTCTCTAGAATAGAAAAAAAATGCTGGAAAAATAACAACAACAACAGAAAGACATAAAATACATTATCAAAGTTGAAATATAATTAAATTAGACTTGGTAACATATGGGGACAATTGTAGTTTGTAAGGAAAATAATTGCAAGTGGGGGGGGAGGAGGTTTAAAACCGATTTGATATGTTTTGATTAATCTGTTTCTCAGGGGAGAAAATGAGATACGTAATCATACTTCCAGAAAAGAAAACAGAAGGAAGATGAATGAGAACAAAGTAAGTACATGCTTAGCCAATTAAGTTTTAAAGTAATAGGGATTAGACAGACTTAATGTGAGCCCAGAGAGAAAGAATACTGAAAATTTAATACTGCTTCTCTACAGCTGTGTTAGTGAGAAAAATGACTCTACAGAAAGTGTTTTGAGTTTTAGCAAGAAAGATCCTGGGGGGCTTTCTGAGAAAATTGTTTTGATTACACAGATAGGGTGGTCTTTCAGTAAGGTTCTTTTTTGTTGTTGTTGTTGTTGTTTTGTTTTCTATTTAAATTTCAACAAAGATTATTAAAATAAATTCCATAAATCAGAAAAATCAATAATTCAATTAGTAAAAGAGAGAAAATTAGGACCTGGAGATTTATCATTCTGGTTTCCACCAGGGAAAATAAATCAGAAGAATGTTTATTAGGGAATTTGGTAGAACGATTTAGACTTTTGCCGAGTATGTTGATACATCACAGTGATACTCAAAGGTACACATCTAATGAGGGAAGTATCGGAGAAAAATCTTGGTATTATCTAGGGTAACCTAGAGCAATTTGCCTTTGAGAAAGTTCAGTATATGCAGACCTTTCGCAAAGGCTCTCATCATGTGCCTGAGTGGTGTTTTAGTAAAGACAGAGACGTGTATATAGGTCATCTTTGGTAATTACATCTTAACCTTAGCAAACAAACAAAAAATAAATGTAAAACATCATAGTGGCTAATTTACTCTAGCAGCAACGTAACAAAGTGTTCTATAAAGCTAAAACAAACAAACAAACAAACACCACAACAACAAATGCTGGCATCTTAAACTTTTAAAATGGAGGGAAAGAACCAAATGATGAAATCACTTGTCCTGCAGCCAACCAATTAAACATTTTGGGAGTGTGGCCATGGGTATCGACAAGCTCCATGGCTGGTGATAACATTGGACTCTTAACAATGAGGCCAGCAGAAATGTAAAGTGTTTAGAAGGAACAAAGAAGGCTGATTCAGGAGACGCCTTGCTGTCTTGGACTGCTTGTTCTCCAGTCGTTAAGACATGGAAGATGCTGGGTGTTTGCTGTTGCTAGGCAAAGGTGTTTGACCAATGAATAGTGGAAAAGTACTGCTGTAGAGTGAATGGTATAAGGGAGCCTGTCATCAGTAAGAGTTGAGTTGAAGTTATGTCATCAATAAAGTAGTAGCAGTTACTGATCCTAAAAGAACCCTGGTGTCAGTGTGGTCATGACATCACACAACATGTTAATAATAATAGTAAGTTGTGATTTCTAAAGAAGTACATGACTGACTCATTGTAATAAACAGTGGATGTAAATGACCTAGAATAAATACTGGACAATCAAAATTAATGTTGTACCTTTGCACGTTGGGATTACTCCACTCCATGTGCCGTTGCTAGTACAAGTGCGAACAGAGGAGCTATTTGATTCCATTGTATATCCAGGTTGGCAAATATAAGTAACATTTTGTCCAACAACATAATCATCACCATATCTCATGCCATTTGCTGGGACTCCTGGATCTCCACAGTTGATAACTGAAAGGAAATAATTAAAAAACAGATTTTAAAAAACTGAGTGCAATTATTATATATATATGTGAGGGGAAAAACAGGGCAAATTAGGAATTTATTAGGGAAAAATAGGAGGAAAAATATCATAAATCTTATCTCCATCAACAAAAGATAAACATGTATGTCATCCAAATTAGCTGCCAAACACAGCTTGTGCAGCTGTTAAATTTCAGAGAAAATCTAGACACCTGTTCAAAAGCAGAAGTAATGGACTGTAGAACTTTAATCAGTAAAATTTTAAGATCTTAAAAGGAACAAAAGCAAGGAATAAGCCACTGTGCTTTGATACACTCTAATTTTCATATAACCTAATTATTAAAGATGTAGGTATCTGTGGTTTAGTTTACTTTTCCATCTGAACAACCTCAAAGCAAACATAGCAAGGAAAATTTAAATTGTTATCTATGACGAAAAACTAGCACTTTGTAAATGCTCACATTACAACTATGTACATAAACAGAAGAGAATGTTCAGGCAGTCTAAAAATATGGCCCATGGTTTATGCCAAAATTAGGCATATAGCCTTTAATGAGGAAGAGTGGGTATAAAACATGTTGTGATTTTTAGTGTAAGGAGATAATTTAAGTTAATAACGAGATAAATAAAAAAGCCACTAAAATTATATATAGTTTCAACAAAGTACAGCACCCGTGTGTTTGACAGTTCATTTTACAGTAAATTTTGCAGTCTCCCCACAGCATCTTTATTACTGCTGATTAATTCTGGGGGCAGTCTCCTGCGAAGAAAGCACATCTTGGCTATTTCTAACTCCATGCCAAAGCAAGATGAATGTGAATAGCACCCTCTCTGTATCCTGGTTTCCAGAATGAGAAAAACTGCAGTGTGTTCTGTATTCTTAATCCATACAGTTGGTAAGCTCCAAGAAACATAGTATTTCCATACACCCGTTCAAAAGTAGTAGTATTCCAGAATTAGTATAGTATATCTCCACAGTTTACCACAGTCTAAATAAGCAGATATTAATTAAACTGCATGATTCAAAACTTCAAAAAGTAAAAATCTCCCACACAATAGCTGCCTGTGGGTGCAGAATAGACTGTAGAACGTGCCACAAGGGTACAGCTGTTTAGGTAAAGAAAACAGAAGACAAATGTATTTTGTTTTACTTGGCAACATAGTACATTTTTTGAAAACTTAAAAAAAAATGGTATTTTTATATGTCATTCTTTAACAAATATAGAACTGTCAAAGACAGAACTGTTTCTCTTAGTTACATGAGTATATTCAAATACTGTAAATGTTCTACCTTTCTTTAGTTGACGCATTCCATTTACTGACCTTAATGTTGTAAATTCAACTAAAATCATCCTTGATATTTTTCCACATAAACTTTTGTTTTGAATGGATTACAACATAAATTTATACCTGCTACAGCATTTGGATGTACGCAAGTCGATGGGGCCGGATGGGATCCACCCAAGGGTACTGAGGGAACTGGTGGAGGAGCTGGCCAAGCCGCTTTCCATCATTTATCGGCAGTCCTAGCTATCGGGGGAGGTCCCACTTGACTGGCGGCTAGCAAACGTGACGCCCATCTACAAGAAGGGCCGGAGGACTGACCCGG
>NW_023311722.1:0-6829 GCF_011077185.1 Oxyura jamaicensis
AAGGAAGGAAGGAAGGAAGGAAGGAAGGAAGGAAGGAAGGAAGGAAGAAAGGAAGGAAGGCAGGAAGGAAGGAAAAGAAAGAAAGAAAGAAAGAAAGAAAGAAAGTCAACAACTCTGCATTAAATGAAAGGTACTTTGGCTTCGAAGACAGACTCCCAACCAAGAAAATGCCTGACCTACAACTGACACCCTGACTTGACACCCTGGTATATATGCGCTATATATCAAAATACATTTCCTTTCTAATTCAAAGCACCAGATGGAGTCAAAGTATTCTTTCATAGACAGGTTTAAACTTGGTTGGTATTTCCCAGTTCTTCAATGCTCAGCTTTGGAAATTGAATGCATCTTTCTTATGTAATCACATATATACATCTGATATATGACTTAAACTAGAACAGTAGTTCTGTTTGTATATACATAACCAGAATCGTTGTTCTCAGAGATTTTGGGGTAAAAAATAATACAGAAAATATCTTAAAATTGGTCATTACTTTATATAATATGTAAGATCAAAGTAGAAAAGCAGAAAGTTCAGTTTGGTTAGGCATATTCCTTCAAAAACCAACACACCAATGTATATAAATATTGACTTTGCATCAGGGTGACAATCGTTCAGTAGGAATTGTTCATATTACAAAACCAGCTTGTGAAATACATTTTTAAAACAAGATGACTCTTCTGAATGAATAATCCACAGAGTTAAAGTGGATAATAAAAGCACAGGTTCTCAAAGTATTTTCTGCTATTCAGGAAGCTTTTCTTTCAAGAAAAGTCTGTTGGGAATTATTTCCTATATTTGAATCAAGATGAATATATAATTCATCTTGAAAAAGAAGAAACAACAGTCCAGTATACTTTTTCGTTGTTGTTTTTCCCTCAAAACTTTGAAAAAAGATAAGCAGTTTCTTGCTTGGAACTAATTTCAAATTCGCCACTTAAGGCCAAGCCACGGATATATTGCACAAACTTTAAAATAAATATAACGGTCTGTACAAAACCAACTTTATATCATTCACATCACAAAACTGGCAATATGAAATTGTTTTTCTGATATGCATGTTTAACAACATAGTTTGAAAAGAAGAGTATGTCTTCTGTGATTTACCTTTGCATTCAGGTTGTCTTCCTGTCCAACTTCCATTTGCCATACATGTTCTTTCTTCTGAGCCATGGAGGATATATCCAATATCACAGCTGAAATGTACTGTGCTTTTAATTTTAAAATTGTTTTCTTCCCTAGACCCATGACCTGGTATACCTGGATCACCACAAGAACCAGCTGTATCACCTAGAATTTGAAATGTAAATACTGGAATAAATATGAAATATTATTTTGCTATTGCATTTAAAATAGATGTTTCTATGTATTTATAAATAAACCTCTATTTTTAGAAATAAAGATATACCTGAATGGGTTAACAGAATCACCAGACAAGAATAAGGAAACAAGTAAGAAAGCCAAAACCTTGCTCATTTTTCATCTACAGTAAGGATTTATGAGGAAAAACAAGGTCTTAATCATAAAAGTAATTTTCTTGTTTGCCTGTTAGAACTGTTCATAAAATACTTCCAACTTTTACTATGTCATTAGAGTTGTAACAGTTTTACTGCTAAATGAAAGTTCTAATCAACAATTTCATGTATATTTGACATGAAGCATTTTCCTGATTTATAGATATGTTGAAAGTTTATATCAAGACTGCTAGATAGCTAATGTATCCCTCAGCTATAAGTGTTTAAGATAGTACTAAGACAGAGGATTAATGCTTTCTACTATTTGTTATACATCAAGGCTTAAATAATCAGCATAGTAATAATAATAGTAGCAATATCTAAGATTATGTATCTAAATTTATATTTTTGAGACAAACTAAAATACCTGATATAAAAAATAAATAAAATGATGTGAACTGTTAGGAAGCTCCAGATGTGGGAAGAGAGAATGCAGCTATTAGGCCTCAGTCCAAAGGCACATCTGGAGGGTCACAGAAAAGGGCATAACTTTGCTTGGAAATGCAGAAGAGAACAAACCTGGCAGTTCCTTCTACCTATCCAAACCCTTGATGAAGCAGCTGACAAAGTAAGCTACTTTGTAAACTACTCACAGTATCTTAAGAGCCAATTTTGTCATGAATTAAGTTAACCAAGCTTAAACTGACCCTTTTAGTTTAAGAATGATCAAACAAACTAATGTTTAGTTTATTAATTGTTGTCATGGCTATTACACTGTGATTTTTTATAGTATGTATGTGCAAAAAAGTGCACATTCCTATGTAGTTTAAAGCATTTACATATTAATAGCATATTAATTCAAACAATTATAATAGCTAGCTTACTGTCTGGTTCAAAATCACATACTCAAAAGTTTAGGCTCTTTTCTGTTTACCTATTATGTTATACAGATCAGTAAAGTGGCTTGCCATTGTTTAAAAGTAAATGGTAAAGTTACAACCCAAATGATATCAAGTCAAATAATATTATAACCTTCCAGATTATCTCATTTCCAAGCTACTTAGATGAACTGACATCCCTTAGTTTAAAGATGGTCTGCTACATTTTTACTAAAATTTCAAAATGTCCTAGTCAAAGATACTTTTATTGTTATTTTATGGATCCTTATTTTTAGTCCTATCTTTTGAGACTATGAAGAATTTGGGACAGGGACTAATTATTCTATATTTCTAAAGTCTCTACAATAACAGATCTGTTTTCAGCAAGTTACTTGGCATTATGCCTAAAATAATTTTATGATGAAAAAATGAAAAAAGACTTTTTGCTGTGCCAAGTATAAATTAAATATTCCTCTTGTAAATTCAATCGTGTTCTTTTCTAATGCCTAATTATTACCAGGAATTATTACTATTTTAATGTTAGAAATGTTAACTGCCAACTTTTTTGATTGAAGGTTACAGAAGTAGCTTTTCTCAATAACTAATCACTTCAGGAAGTGATAATGTTATGATATCATAACAGAACATATTTTTATTACCTCATGCAGAGATACAACTCAGTGATTTTCACAGTCAGCTATGAGCCATCCTTCATTCACATGTGTAACAAATTATCAGCTGGCATTTAATTTTCATAAAAAGGACGGTATTTGGCCACTTCAGTTAGTAATTAAGTACATCTGCACTTACGAGGTATTCTACATTGCTGCAAATTTCTGACTTCAGCTGACATGCTTGCGATGACTGAAA
The DNA here is from genome assembly GCF_011077185.1 of Oxyura jamaicensis. Lineage (NCBI taxonomy): Eukaryota > Metazoa > Chordata > Aves > Anseriformes > Anatidae > Oxyura > Oxyura jamaicensis. Next base: position 3,204 of record NW_023311722.1, read on the forward strand.
ACTGTTTATGAATATCAGTGGATATCAATGGGACACCACAATTCCTTCTAGCTCTGGCTAGAAATAAAGTGCCATGTAACAAATAGGAAACTGTTTCAGGGATCATGTGACAAAATTTGATCACCTTACATTTGCTGAACTAGCATTTTTTATTTGAATTCTTCTCCAAATATGAAAACAATAATAATGGCGTATCTTCTGTCAGTTTAGAATTCTCTATTACTTATTGTAAATATCACTACCAAAAAAAATACAATATCCAAGGTTTTAATATACATTACAAATGTTGAAATCAAGTTATCAAGGCATAAAAGTTCAACCGATTCATGCATTGTAAGATATAACGTATTGCAATTCTGTGTGGTAATATGAAAATTATTTTAAAATGAGAAAGCACTTCAGATAAACTCTGATAAGAAATTCTAAAAGTTTTCCTAAGATAAAATTGTAGCTTGGTATGGAAAGCTGAAGAAAATAAATGTACATACTAAGTGGCCAGTATAATTTGATTCACTACAACACACATTTGAATCTAGGTCAAAACAGTGTTTCTTCATGTACTGAGAAAAATTGATTATATCAGGTTAGAATTTCATACACATGAGTAAAAAAAATCACTATTAAAAATATTTTCATGTGCATCAGCTATAAATGCTTATCCCAATACATTAAAAATATGCTTATTTAATATCAGGTAATTACAGAAAAGTTTTACTTTCAGTAAGGTTTATTTGCCATTTTCCTTACACTTTCAGGCTTTGTATTTGTATTTCTTGATATTTTTGCCTGCTTCTTTATTTCTTTTGAATTCATAAATTAAAAACTTAAATGACTTAAATGTCTTTTTTTTTTTTTCCTTATACAGACAAAAAGCTATATGGAAAACTATATAGAAATCTGTAAGAATTAGCCTTAGATTTTATCTAAAGAGAGTTTTCCCAACTAAAATACTATGTATTCATACTTGTAAAAACATTTTTATAAACGTATTCTGAAATTGAATATGAGTAATATTAAGTAACATTTTTTCTCATTAAGCTTTGATTTCTGGTGTATAGCTCTAAACATCACAGGTTATAAGGACTTGATCTCTGCTCTCATTGTGGCAAATTTCACTCTGATTTTAGTGACAGAAGGTTAGGGGATTAAATTAGATGTTCACATTTTCTAGTTTCTTAGTCACATTTTACGTTGAGATGGCAGATGAGAAGAAAGAGGTATTTATAGAGCAAGATAATAACATTTGCATTGTCCTCATCTGCAACCTCATCTGCAAACTTTTCAGTCGACGGGTCAGATACTGAGCAATTCTTTGAACTGTTTGGAATTTAGTACAATTTAACTGAGTCCTATTTTGTTATTAGTTTTTAAACATTTCTGTTATGTGTGCTGTAAATGTGTGTATTCTGAAGGTGTAACTAACACGAACAGTATATGTCTGAATACACAAAAGAGATGTAGATGAGAGAAAAAAAAAGTTTCATATTTACTAATACTATAAAGAACCCTGGCTTTTTTGTGCAAAACTAGTATAGAAACTACCACATTGGGATATAATTTATTTTTCAACTTGTTTCAGTATAGCTGTAATCTGAGACAAAATGTGTACACTGTTTTCTTCATATGTTCTGTCTCTGAAAATATCCAAGTACTCTAAATTAATAGGTCAGAAAAAGATAAAAAATAAAAAAATAAAAAAATTCCTTTAAGCTATAAAACACTGGAAACATATTGATGACAAAAAAGACTCCCCCTCACCCAATATTTACTAACAATTAAAACAGATAATGTGATTAACCTCTATGTTTACATAGATATTGAATAATAAAAGGAATTAAGGCAAAGCAGAACTTTAGTGACTTAGATTTATGTTTTTAATTTGATCACTGCTATTAAACTGAATCAATCTGAATTTATGAAACAGAATATTCAGTAAAGGTGTTCAGTAAACATATCTTGACTTTAGTGAGGGATAATCTATTAAAAGACAGTTTTCTCTCAAAACCAAGTACCCTATCCTAAAATTATGTGGAGTGTATTGCGCTTTATTATAAAGATGTATGTATCATATAATTAAAATATACCAGAAGTGTCCATCAGTTAAATAGTTACTTTGGAAATTAAAAGAAAACCAAACAAAACCCCCAAAACATCATCTTAAAGATAAGATTTTCTTGTTAACATAGTTTTCACTTTTCTTGTTAACATAGTTTTACTTCTTTTTACTTCTATTGAGATGGTATTTCAATTTTATATATGATTTTCCAGATTAAAAAATGGCCTTCTGGTAAAATCAAAAGAAATTTAAAATAACTTCAGGGCACGCATTTAAAAGCATTACCTGAGCAATGAGGAAGAGATCCACTCCAGTGTCCATTTAACTGACAAGTACGAGATGACTGCCCTAACAGAGAACGTCTGCCTGTGCAAGTGTAATGAACAGTAGATCCAAATGTATATTTATCTCCAGACAGGACCGCGTTAGGAGGAATGCCTGGATGGCCACAGTCAATCACTACAATGCATAATTATTGGAGATAAAAAAAGGTTATTATCACTGATCAAACAGTTTGTGGTTATCATTTTCATAACTCCATACAGAAATTTTGTGAAGAAGCAGACCTTTTTAGGGTTTGGGTGAGGTGACCACATTATGTGATAAGAAACAAAAAGTATATTAAGGATCAAAAGCTGTGAAACAAATGTTTTTAGATGTCAAAAAGGTAGACAGATATAGATGTTGATGTCCAAAGGCACTCATTCACTAAGCTGAACCTTATGGCATGAACACACCTACACACAAAACCACACAATTATGCATTTATCCTTCAAACAGAAATACAGGAAGATAATATCTACCAAAGTCACTGCTGAAGTAGAGAATATGCAAACATGAATCTCTCATCCATTGGTCCCAAATCATTGGTCATGACATCTATAAGGCTTAGAAACAAGATAATGTTCTAATGTACCAATTCACAGGAGTTTGGTTTACTTAAAATATTAAATTGTGTGGATATTCTTGTACATATTTTTAACAATTTATTTTTTTAAGCTGTTCCTGCATACTATCTATTGATGTTAATTGCACAGAGATTGCATGGGATAAGATCACAATCTTAGACACGATCATGGATAAACTCCCTATTAGTTTTTCTTTGTGTAAATTTTTATCAATAATTTTAAGTTATTTTCATACTTTGGTTATTTTTTAGTAATCTTGCTGTTTTTGTTATTTCCACTTACAGATTGCACACCAGCATATCCAAAGCTAGCTTATACACACCTAGTTCTACTACCTTTGCCTCAGTCTTTAACAGCAAAACCAGTTGTTCTCTGGACGCCCAGTACCCTGAGCTCGAGGAAAGGGATGGGGAGCAGAATGTTGCCCCCACAATCCATGAGGAAATGGTTGGCAACCTCCTACAGCATTTGGATGTACGCAAGTTGATGGGGCCGGATGGGATCCACCCAAGGGTACTGAGAGAACTGGCAGAGGTGCTAGCCAAGCCGCTTACCATCATTTATCGGCAGTCCTGGCTATCGGGGGAGGTCCCACTTGACTGGCGGCTAGCAAATGTGACGCCCATCTACAAGAAGGGCCGGAGGACTGACCCGGGGAACTA
>NW_023311723.1:0-5912 GCF_011077185.1 Oxyura jamaicensis
GGGGTGACCTTATTGCACTCTACAGGTACCTCAAGGGAGGCTGTAGCAAGGTGGTGATTGGTCTATTCTCCCACATGCCTGGTGACAGGACGAGGGGGAATGGGCTAAAGTTGTGCCAGGGGAGGTTTAGGTTGGATATTAGGAAGAACTTCTTTACTGAACGGGTTGTTAGTCACTGGAATAGGCTGCCCAAGGAAGTGGTTGAGTCACCATCCCTGGAGGTCTTTAAAAGACGTTTAGATGTAGAGCTTAGGATATGGTTTAGTGGAGGACTTGTTAGTGTTAGGTCAGAGGTTGGAATCGGTGATCTTGGAGGTCTCTTCCAACCTAGACTATTCTGTGATTCTGTGATAAAATCCACACCTATAACGCCCATCTTTTTCCCCTAAACTTCATTGATTACATTGTGAAGAGTATTGCAAATAATTTCCTTACAAATTTAAGAACACACAAATAAGCTATGCAATATATGCTCAAACAGCTTCACAAAATTATCCAATTAGTTCAGGCCTGTAAACTATTTTATTTGTTTATTTAAATCTAATTAAAACCAGCTCAGCTTTTTCACTCACCTTCATTACAATCTCATGTTTTTAGTTTTTGTCATTATTACCAAATTTTTGTTTCTTCCACTGTTATTGTTACTGTAGTGATTGCATTATTGCCTCCTATTGACACTTTGATGCTTCATACAGAAAGTCATCATGGCTTTGGTAGATCTCTAGATTCCACTACCTTTTAGATTCCTACCTTCCTATCATTAACATTTCATACCGTATCTCAAAAACAATCAATCAAACATACAAAAAAAAAAAAAAAAGATTTTATTGTCTGCTTTTCTTCTTCTGTACCCACTAGTTGCTATCTTACTATAGAAAAAAAGAGTTTTTTGTTTTTTTTTTTAACAAAAAGTTCAAGGGAAAAAAGTGTCAATATTACTGTGTTGTAAAGTTAGAAACATTTGTAGACATGGAGAAGGGGAGGTAAGAAAAAGAGCCTTTCACTCTTTTGTCTTATACTGCTACATTTAACTTTCAAAGAAAGAAAAAGTGGATGTAAGAATGTGTGGAATAATTGCCTGAGGTGATTTAGAAATTAAGCTTATATTCACTTTTCTAAGAAAAGGTACTGCACTGAAGCTTCCAGGGTGGAGTGTAGCTGCATTCCATAGAAGTTCCCTAGGCTTCCAACTTTAGATGTTGGCCATAGTGGGGGAACTTGTGCTGATTCTAAGAGGAACTGTATCGAGGGTGGAACAGAGTGGGGACACCATGGTCTGGCTCTGTGATAAGACAGGAACTCAAAGGTACATCGGAACCAATAAACTGCATATTTGCTACTCTGGGCCAATGGCCTGCCATGTTTTTGACAAAATGTTGTCCTTTTGGTGAACTTTGCACATTATAGTATCATTATAATACCAAAACACACCTCCATCCCAAAGGCTACCTGCCTCCAAGGTGTGACCACCCCTCACTGAGCATGTGCTCTGATTTTCTCTGAGCCTATACCTTTAAACAAAAGTGAGAAAATTTAGCACCAATCCTAACACACGTATGTATGACTAGAGTAACTCAAGCTTCCACCTGATTGGTAAGAAATTATATAAATTAGCGTAAGGGAGAGAGAATGTAAGGGAAGATATCATTGCGAAAGAAAAGTTATTATCTTGAAAGATACATTCTGACTTCTGGGATTAGCTGACAGGTTGATCCTCTCTTCCTCCCTCCTCCCCCAGCCCCACCTCCATCCACCAATTGGGACACCTTTGGGTAAGATTTGAACACTTGGTTATGCCAGGAATCTCTATATAGTTACTTCATATCTTTTAACACATTTGTAGCTAGGCTGTATTACTCAAACTTTTGGTATTTGCATGTGTTTTGCAGACAGTGAATTTATCACCAGCAATCCAAAGAACCTGTGTACCTGTTGCTTTAATAAATTGCACTACTCATTGAACCTGTCTGTGATAGTTCTCATTGAATGCGACCGAGCTGTTTAAGTGTGGCAGTGGTAGTTCATGCAACGTGATGATTTTGAGGACATATTACGTTATTTGTGAATCTGTAATCATGATAGTTCAGCACTTTGGACGTGATCAGACATATAACGGCTAATTGGGCACCACTCCCAATTGCTTTAACCTTTAATGCAACAGAAGGTGACCTGATTTTACCGAGATACCGTATTTGCTCATAAACATAGGATGAGAACCTTTATGAAAATAAACATAGCACCTACTTAGCAGTCTCAGTGGTAGTTTTAAAAGTTCACAGATTCATAAATAGGACTGGAAGAGTCCTTGAGAGGTCAGGCAGTAACAGAATTACAGAATGGTGAGGTTGGAAGCAACCTCTGGAGGTTATCTTAATCCATACCCTGCTTAAGCAGTCCATCCAATGAACCAAAGTTGGATCAATTCCACTGAAGTCATCATGTTAAAAAAAAATATAAATGTAAATATAAAATAAAAAAAATAAAAAAAATAAAATAGTTCGAAGTGTTTTAGTGATCCTCACTGAAGGACCATTATAGATCAGAGTGAATGATCTACAGAAGTGTAGATGATAACAGATCCACATAACAGCCTGAGGAGGTACAGGCCTGTGCTGTGCTGCATGTCCAGCATGGCCTTCAGGCTGTGTTGTGCTGCACAGATCCCTTGTCCAAGGAGGCCAAGACAGCTCATTGTAACAGAGCAGCTGGAGGCAGCTCCCACTCAGTACCAGTGATTACACGAGAAGCATGTCCTTGCTTTCATCTAGCAGTGCATCAAGAAGTTGTCATGAGAACATCATTTCTGTTTGACTGTAGAAATGATAAATAGATTTGTTTCCTTGTAAGAAAATGCTATAACAGCTTTAATGACCAAAAGGAGAAAGTCCCAGCTATTGATGAGGTTTGCCTGTAATACTGCACAGGGGTTGGAGTCCTGTTCAATGCTACACCCCTGGGGGGCTCCCAGCCCTAAAAATTACCTATGCTATTCTCTCCTTACACTTTAGCTCTAATAAATAGGTTTTTAATGATACCTAACAGAGCCTAAGTGGCTTTCTTACTGGGATTATAATGAACAAGCACTCTTAGATGCCGAAGAATTGTGAATCTTGGCAGGTAGAAAATAACAGCATATATGTGGAGGATGGGTGGGGATGGGGGTAAGGGGGTAAGGGGGTGGTAATGTCCAAAACCAAAACTTCTGAACTCTCAGGATGAAGCCTGTTACTGAATAATTACAATGAGTATTGTCTGGCTGTACATTTTGATAACACCTGGCCTAAACAAAAGTGGTACATCCCAGATCCCCCTAATAATAGAGGGGACAGGAGATGATGTCCCCTCTGGGAGACACATGATACCAGAAATACCAGTTAGGAGTCTGATACGTTTTATGCACCTGCTTAAGTGCATAAAAGTGGTTTGTGGGGCCTGGAAAAAAGGTGAAGATCCTGGCTGGAGAAAAGATCCTAGAAGTGGGGAACATCTTTGAAATGGGGGAGATGTAAGGAGATGAATGTCAGGTGATGGCACTAGATCATGGTTGGTTACACCTGAGTTTAAATATGAGCAGTTACACAGCATGAACCAACATAACTTTAAACCCATCCTTCCCAGGCAACAGAGCCTTCCTGGTAATCCAGGACAGGAGCGAGTGTGAGATAATCAGTGAGGTAAAAGCTCAGAACTCCATAGTTATTAAATGGACACTGATATCCAGATCCACTGTTTGTTGCTGTTTACTTTGTCTCACTCGTGACAGCCACTGCTTGTCTAAGCTGTTCCAAAATCCTGTAATGGTTTTATGAGGTTATATTTTTGCGTGTATTATATGAGTTTGGAATCTGTAGAATTAAAGGGAAAAGGACTGAGCACAGTTCTGAGAAAACTACTGTAGCTGATCCCATCCCAGTTTTGATTGGACTAGACAGTTTCCAGAGGTGACTGCCAACCTCACACATTCTTCTATTCTGTAAAATGCCTCTCCTTTTCTCTATATTTTAGAGCCTGTGCTCATAGCTGTATCAGCTTAAATACAAGTTGTAGCACCTAGTAGTGCTATCACATCCCTTTAGAAACTAGTTAATAGTCAACAATGATGAAAAAGTCAGAAATGAGAGAGGATGAGATTCTCAGAGGTTGTACCTTTTTTGTTAAGATTTTCACTCAGTCATTCTTTTCAGATTCGGGCCATTCTAGGGGATACACAATATGACGAAACTAAAGATCCTAAAAAGCGTTAATACTTATAAAATTATAAGGGTATATATTTTTTAGATGTGCAATCATAACAGTGAGAGAACTGTGTATTAAAAATGTCAATAGATCTATTGTCTAACAGTTTAAATAATTTTCGGTATTAAAATACTTTATTTCTATTGCATATTATCTTTATGATGCTTCTGTTTTATTAGATACATTCTCTCTTACATCTAGACATCTTCCTCACAACCTAGACATCTTTCTATTCTTAAGCAAAAATTTCAAATTTCTACCTGCACTATATATATATATATATTATTTTTTTTTTGAGAAGATTGAGCTCTAGCATGTACTTCAGCTAAGTGTTTAAATGTTCACTCTAAAATACAAGAGAAAATATGGATATGGATAAAATCACAAAATGCCTTTATCTGTGATACAATGAATCTGATTTTTGTTATAATTTGGAAAAAAAAAATAACTGCTGGACTCTCTCAAAGGTTTGCAGAATGCAAAAGCAGCTGTTCTCGTGATCACCAGTTATGATGGATTTGAAGACAACACAAGACAACACGAGCTTTCTTTATCTTTTGGCCTCTATTTGGGTTGCAATAAGTGTGTAAAGTAGCAAACTCTACTCCATGCTTTTAAAAGATGAACTAGGACATGTAATAAAGCATTGGAAATAAACTGCTTAGAAATGATTGCTAGGAATGTGAGAGAACCTGAAACTGCTTCTGCTAGCTGACTAACCAAAACAAGTATAATGTTAGTGAAAAGGCCAAAGAAGTGTTATCTGAGAGAAGGACAAGTTTTATGAGTTTTGACATTGGAGTCATTACAAAAATATTTCTCAATAATTTATTTCAAGTTTTTTTTTCTTGTTTGCCCCCTGGATAACCAGAATAGTATACCACTAAGTTTCCATGATGAAGAAAAGTAATTAAATGAATGATGTCTAAAGATGACATACGATAAATTGTAAACAAGGTTAAAAATATACACTAGCGATGAAATAAAGTAGGTAGATCATATAACTATACAACTACCTGAAGCTGTATCAGTCAAATATTATAACAGTGAAATAGTAATGTATTTTACTATACTGTGTCTGTCTTTCAATAAACACGTCTTTCTACAGCACTATATTTTTAAAGTATTCCATATACAAAATTATTTATGAAGTAATGAAAAAAAAAAAAGCTGAAGACTTTATAAATCCTTTATATCATACTTTATTGTCTTTCAATAAAGAGAAAGAGAAAAACAAGACTATCCATTAGACATGTGTCTTACTTGTGCAGTTTGGCAAGGATCCAGACCATGTTCCATTGGCAGTGCATTGTCTTACAGATGATCCAGAAAGTATGTATCCTTCCATGCATGAATAAATTACTGAATTAGAGAATGTAGTTCCATCAATACGAAATACTTTTCCGTTAGCAGTTGTGCCTGGGTTACCACACTGTACAGCTGTAAAGTAAAATGTTAAATATGTTCAAAATTTAGTTCATTAAGATAATTTGTGAAATAGTACTGTCAAAGGACAATCATGCTGCCAGCATTGTTATGTTGCAGAAACCTGTGCTGCTGTGCTAAAAAATGTAGATTTCACCACCTACTGATGTTGTACAGTAAATAGCTGTTTCCATGAATTATTTGGGAAGGAAGGAAGGAAGGAAGGAAGGAAGGAAGGAAGGAAGGAAGGA
>NW_023311724.1:0-7309 GCF_011077185.1 Oxyura jamaicensis
TTGGGGTTGTTGTGCCCCAGGTGCAGGACCCGGCACTTGGCCTTGTTGAACTTCATGCAGTTGACCTCAGCCCATCGGTCCAGCCTCTCCAGATCCTCCTGCAGAGCCTTCCTACCCTCGAGCAGATCGACACAGGTATCTAACTTGGTGTCATCTGCAAACTTACTGAGGGTGTACTCAATGCCCTCATCCAGATCATCAATGAAGATATTGAAGAGGACTGGCCCCAGCACCGAGCCCTGGGGAATGCCACTAGTGACCGGCCTCCAACTGGATTTGACTCCATTTACCACGACTCTTTGGGCCCGGCCATCCAGCCAGTTTCTAACCCAACGAAGCGTGCGCCAGTCCAAGCCAAGAGCAGCCAGTTTCCTGAGGAGAATGCTGTGGGAAACGGTGTCAAAAGCCTTGCTGAAGTCAAGGTAGACCACATTCACAGCCTTTCCCTCATCCACCCAGCGTGTCACCTTGTCATAGAAGGAGATCAGGTTCGTCAAGCAGGACCTGCCCTTCATAAACCCATGCTGACTGGGCCTGATCGCCTGCTTGCCCTGCAAGTGCTGCGTGATGACTCTCAAGATAATCTGCTCCATGAGCTTCCGTGGCACTGAGGTCAAACTGACAGGCCTGTAGTTTCCCAGGTCAGTCCTCCGGCCCTTCTTGTAGGTGGGCGTCACATTTGCTAGCCGCCAGTCAACTGGGACCTCCCCCGATAGCCAGGACTGTTGATAAATGATGGTAAGCGGCTTGGCTAGCACCTCTGCCAGTTCTCTCAGTACCCTTGGGTGGATCCCATCCGGCCCCATTGACTTGTGCACATCCAAGTGCCGTACCAGGTCACCAACCATTTCCTCATGGATAGTGAGGGCCACATCTCTCTCCCCATCCCCTTCCACCAGTTCAGGGTACTGGGTATCCAGAGAACAACCGGTATTGCCGCTAAAGACTGAGGCCAAAAAGGCATTAAGCACCTCCACCTTTTCCTTATCACTTGTAATTAAGTTTCCCTGCGCATCCAGTAAAGGATGGAGATTCTCCTTAGTCCTCCTTTTTGTGTTGATGTATTTATAAAAACATTTTTTGTTATCTTTAACGGCAGTAGCCAGATTGAGCTCCAGATGAGCTTTGGCCTTTCTAATTTTGTCCCTGCACAGCCTCGCGATATCCTTATAGTCCTCCCTAGTGGCCTGCCCACTTTTCCAAAGATTATAAACCCTCTTTTTTCTCCTAAGCTCAAGCCACAATTCTCTGTTCAGCCAGGCTGGTCTTCTTCCCCGCCAGCTCGTCTTTGGACACGTGGGGACAGACCGTTCCTGCGCCATTAAGATTTCCCTCTTGAAGAGCGCCCAGCCTTCCTGGACTCCTCTGCCCTTCAGAACCGCCTCCCAAGGGACTCTACCAACCAGTGTCCTCAGCAGCACAAAGTCAGCCCTCCGAAAGTCCAATACAGTGGTTTTACTGGTCCCCTTCCTGGCCTTGCCAAGAATAGAGAACTCCACCATTTCATGGTCACTCTGCCCAAGACAGCTCCCGACAATCATATCCTCCACCAGTCCTTCTCTGTTTGTGAAGAGAAGGTCTAGCGGGGCGTCACCCCTGGTAGGCTCACTAACCAGCTGTGTCCGGAAGCTATCTTCCACACTCTCCAGAAACCTCCTGGACTGCTTCCTCTGGGCTGTGTTGTGCTTCCAGGATATGTCTGGGAAGTTAAAGTCCTCCACGAGAACCAGCGCTGACGATTTCGCAACTTCTGTCAGCTGCCTGTAGAGCTCCTCATCCATCTCCTCATCCTGGTTCGGCGGTCTGTAACAGACCCTGACCAGGACGCTAGCCTTGTTGGCCCCGCCGATCCTAACCCAAAGGGACTCGACCTTGTCATGCCCAGCCTCGAGTTCTACAACATCGAAAGACTCTCTAATATAGAGAGCCACTCCACCACCCCTTCTGTGCTGCCTGTCCCTTCTGAAGAGTTTATAGCCAGTCATTGCAGCACTCCAGTCATGAGAGTGGTCCCACCACGTCTCCGTGATGGCAATCAAGTCGTAGCCTGCCTGCTGCACGATGGCTTCCAGCTCCTCCTGTTTGTTACCCATGCTGCGTGCATTGGTGTAAATGCACTTCAGCTGGGCCATTGCCTTATCCCCCGGCCTTGCTATTGTTCCCCCTGGCACACCTCCAACAAGCTTTGTTTCATCTCCATCCCCCTTCTTACCTAGTTTAAAGCCCTCTCAATGAGACCTGACAGCTCCTGGCCCAGGATCCATTTTCCCCTAAAAGATAGGGACCCGTCTGCGGCCATGAGGCCGGGTGTCGAGTAAAGTGCCCCATGGTCGAAAAACCCAAGATTTCTGCGTTGGCACCAGCCCCTGAGCCATGTGTTTAACAGGTGGGCTTTTCGTGTCCTCTCTGTACCCCTCCCTGCCACTGTAGGGATGGACGTAAACACCACCTGCACTCCCGCTCCATCCACTAACCGTCCCAGTCCCCTAAAGTCTCGTTTAATAGCCCTCAGGCTTCTCTCTTCAATGTCATCACTACCTGCCTGGACTATCAAAAGAGGATAATAGTTAGAGGGGCGAACCAGGTTGGGAAGCTTCCTGGCAACGTCCCTGACCCTGGCCCCAGGGAGGCAGCAGACTTCCCTACAGGTAGGGTCAGGCTGACAAATAGGGCCCTCTGTTCCCCTGAGGAGAGAGTCTCCCACAACAATCACCCTTCTGTCTTTCTTGGTGGAGGCAGTCCTGAGGCGTGGAGTCGGCCTCCTCGCCCTAGTCATCCTCCTGGGTACACTTGCTACCTCTTCCTCACCCACCGGTCTCTCAATCTCCAGGGCCTCAAACCTGTTGCATAAGGGCACCTGGGAAGGTGGGGCCGGAAGGGGAGGGCATCGCCTGTGATGTCGAGCAGGGACCTTTTTCCATTCCTCCTCAGCTCCCAGATGGTCCTGGGCAACCTATTCTAGGTGTCCCTGCTTGAGCAGGGGGGTTGGACCAGACAGCCTCCAGAGGTGCCTTCCAACCTTAATCATTCAATGATTTTGTGATTCTGTGATATAGCAACAGCTATCATATTTTCAGATATAAGTATATTACAAATGCAAGTCTGCATTAAAACAAAACAAAACAAAACAAAAAAGCAATGTTTGAATAAGCATCCTTTTCCAGCTAGGCAAAGCCAAAGAATCATTTATATCTTTTGTTTCAATAACACTGGGACAATATCATATCCACTTTCTAGCCAGTTAATTTTCCAATTATTTTAACTGAATGGTGACAGAGGACCACTTCCTCCTGACAGTAAGAGCTAATTATTACATATTTCAAACATACTAATCGATATTATGTATTCCTTTTAATTGCAGAGTTAAAAAAAAAAAAAGGGGGGGGGGATTATTAACTTACCTAGTGAATATACATAAACCTGTGAGGAGTAGAGGGAAACCCTGAGCATCCTAAAGATTCTGCATATGATTATTATCTAGTATTTATACAAGATGTAAATATGTATGGACTAAAAACAGAAGGACTCACAGCCAAAAGTGACAGTTTAACTCTTTCTTTGTATAGTTGTTTGAATCAAATTAGAGCTAGCTCTCCTGTTCCCAGTTAGGTAAGGTACCATATGGTCCTTAAGAATTTCAGTCTGTGAGACTGTTGGGGAGACTGTATCATAAATACTTGTTCTGTCTGATAATATTCTAGCTGTTCACTCACAGACACTCTTGGAGACAGACAGACCCCTGGTCAATTGGAGCAGTATGGCCATTCTTAAATTCTTAAAATAAGATTTGTAATTTGTAAGCTGGTTAAGAGCACAATAAAAACAGAAGTAAGAGGGCTTTTTTAAGATTTTAAGATATATATATATTTTTTAAGAGGATCTTGAAGTCTGACATTCTCTAGAATAGAAAAAAAATGCTGGAAAAATAACAACAACAACAGAAAGACATAAAATACATTATCAAAGTTGAAATATAATTAAATTAGACTTGGTAACATATGGGGACAATTGTAGTTTGTAAGGAAAATAATTGCAAGTGGGGGGGGAGGAGGTTTAAAACCGATTTGATATGTTTTGATTAATGACCTCAGGGGAGAAAATGAGATACGTAATCATACTTCCAGAAAAGAAAACAGAAGGAAGATGAATGAGAACAAAGTAAGTACATGCTTAGCCAATTAAGTTTTAAAGTAATAGGGATTAGACAGACTTAATGTGAGCCCAGAGAGAAAGAATACTGAAAATTTAATACTGCTTCTCTACAGCTGTGTTAGTGAGAAAAATGACTCTACAGAAAGTGTTTTGAGTTTTAGCAAGAAAGATCCTGGGGGGCTTTCTGAGAAAATTGTTTTGATTACACAGATAGGGTGGTCTTTCAGTAAGGTTCTTTTTTGTTGTTGTTGTTGTTGTTGTTGTTTTGTTTTCTATTTAAATTTCAACAAAGATTATTAAAATAAATTCCATAAATCAGAAAAATCAATAATTCAATTAGTAAAAGAGAGAAAATTAGGACCTGGAGATTTATCATTCTGGTTTCCACCAGGGAAAATAAATCAGAAGAATGTTTATTAGGGAATTTGGTAGAACGATTTAGACTTTTGCCGAGTATGTTGATACATCACAGTGATACTCAAAGGTACACATCTAATGAGGGAGGTATCGGAGAAAAATCTTGGTATTATCTAGGGTAACCTAGAGCAATTTGCCTTTGAGAAAGTTCAGTATATGCAGACCTTTCGCAAAGGCTCTCATCATGTGCCTGAGTGGTGTTTTAGTAAAGACAGAGACGTGTATATAGGTCATCTTTGGTAATTACATCTTAACCTTAGCAAACAAACAAAAAATAAATGTAAAACATCATAGTGGCTAATTTACTCTAGCAGCAACGTAACAAAGTGTTCTATAAAGCTAAAACAAACAAACAAACAAACACCACAACAACAAATGCTGGCATCTTAAACTTTTAAAATGGAGGGAAAGAACCAAATGATGAAATCACTTGTCCTGCAGCCAACCAATTAAACATTTTGGGAGTGTGGCCATGGGTATCGACAAGCTCCATGGCTGGTGATAACATTGGACTCTTAACAATGAGGCCAGCAGAAATGTAAAGTGTTTAGAAGGAACAAAGAAGGCTGATTCAGGAGACGCCTTGCTGTCTTGGACTGCTTGTTCTCCAGTCGTTAAGACATGGAAGATGCTGGGTGTTTGCTGTTGCTAGGCAAAGGTGTTTGACCAATGAATAGTGGAAAAGTACTGCTGTAGAGTGAATGGTATAAGGGAGCCTGTCATCAGTAAGAGTTGAGTTGAAGTTATGTCATCAATAAAGTAGTAGCAGTTACTGATCCTAAAAGAACCCTGGTGTCAGTGTGGTCATGACATCACACAACATGTTAATAATAATAGTAAGTTGTGATTTCTAAAGAAGTACATGACTGACTCATTGTAATAAACAGTGGATGTAAATGACCTAGAATAAATACTGGACAATCAAAATTAATGTTGTACCTTTGCACGTTGGGATTACTCCACTCCATGTGCCGTTGCTAGTACAAGTGCGAACAGAGGAGCTATTTGATTCCATTGTATATCCAGGTTGGCAAATATAAGTAACATTTTGTCCAACAACATAATCATCACCATATCTCATGCCATTTGCTGGGACTCCTGGATCTCCACAGTTGATAACTGAAAGGAAATAATTAAAAAACAGATTTTAAAAAACTGAGTGCAATTATTATATATATATGTGAGGGGAAAAACAGGGCAAATTAGGAATTTATTAGGGAAAAATAGGAGGAAAAATATCATAAATCTTATCTCCATCAACAAAAGATAAACATGTATGTCATCCAAATTAGCTGCCAAACACAGCTTGTGCAGCTGTTAAATTTCAGAGAAAATCTAGACACCTGTTCAAAAGCAGAAGTAATGGACTGTAGAACTTTAATCAGTAAAATTTTAAGATCTTAAAAGGAACAAAAGCAAGGAATAAGCCACTGTGCTTTGATACACTCTAATTTTCATATAACCTAATTATTAAAGATGTAGGTATCTGTGGTTTAGTTTACTTTTCCATCTGAACAACCTCAAAGCAAACATAGCAAGGAAAATTTAAATTGTTATCTATGACGAAAAACTAGCACTTTGTAAATGCTCACATTACAACTATGTACATAAACAGAAGAGAATGTTCAGGCAGTCTAAAAATATGGCCCATGGTTTATGCCAAAATTAGGCATATAGCCTTTAATGAGGAAGAGTGGGTATAAAACATGTTGTGATTTTTAGTGTAAGGAGATAATTTAAGTTAATAACGAGATAAATAAAAAAGCCACTAAAATTATATATAGTTTCAACAAAGTACAGCACCCGTGTGTTTGACAGTTCATTTTACAGTAAATTTTGCAGTCTCCCCACAGCATCTTTATTACTGCTGATTAATTCTGGGGGCAGTCTCCTGTGAAGAAAGCACATCTTGGCTATTTCTAACTCCATGCCAAAGCAAGACGAATGTGAATAGCACCCTCTCTGTATCCTGGTTTCCAGAATGAGAAAAACTGCAGTGTGTTCTGTATTCTTAATCCATACAGTTGGTAAGCTCCAAGAAACATAGTATTTCCATACACCCGTTCAAAAGTAGTAGTATTCCAGAATTAGTATAGTATATCTCCACAGTTTACCACAGTCTAAATAAGCAGATATTAATTAAACTGCATGATTCAAAACTTCAAAAAGTAAAAATCTCCCACACAATAGCTGCCTGTGGGTGCAGAATAGACTGTAGAACGTGCCACAAGGGTACAGCTGTTTAGGTAAAGAAAACAGAAGACGAATGTATTTTGTTTTACTTGGCAACATAGTACATTTTTTGAAAACTTAAAAAAAAATGGTATTTTTATATGTCATTCTTTAACAAATATAGAACTGTCAAAGACAGAACTGTTTCTCTTAGTTACATGAGTATATTCAAATACTGTAAATGTTCTACATTTCTTTAGTTGACGCATTCCATTTACTGACCTTAATGTTGTAAATTCAACTAAAATCATCCTTGATATTTTTCCACATAAACTTTTGTTTTGAATGGATTACAACATAAATTTATACCTGCTACAGCATTTGGATGTACGCAAGTCGATGGGGCCGGATGGGATCCACCCAAGGGTACTGAGGGAACTGGTGGAGGAGCTGGCCAAGCCGCTTTCCATCATTTATTGGCAGTCCTAGCTATCGGGGGAGGTCCCACTTGACTGGCGGCTAGCAAACGTGACGCCCATCTACAAGAAGGGCCGGAGGACTGACCCGG
>NW_023311725.1:0-6829 GCF_011077185.1 Oxyura jamaicensis
AAGGAAGGAAGGAAGGAAGGAAGGAAGGAAGGAAGGAAGGAAGGAAGAAAGGAAGGAAGGCAGGAAGGAAGGAAAAGAAAGAAAGAAAGAAAGAAAGAAAGAAAGTCAACAACTCTGCATTAAATGAAAGGTACTTTGGCTTCGAAGACAGACTCCCAACCAAGAAAATGCCTGACCTACAACTGACACCCTGACTTGACACCCTGGTATATATGCGCTATATATCAAAATACATTTCCTTTCTAATTCAAAGCACCAGATGGAGTCAAAGTATTCTTTCATAGACAGGTTTAAACTTGGTTGGTATTTCCCAGTTCTTCAATGCTCAGCTTTGGAAATTGAATGCATCTTTCTTATGTAATCACATATATACATCTGATATATGACTTAAACTAGAACAGTAGTTCTGTTTGTATATACATAACCAGAATCGTTGTTCTCAGAGATTTTGGGGTAAAAAATAATACAGAAAATATCTTAAAATTGGTCATTACTTTATATAATATGTAAGATCAAAGTAGAAAAGCAGAAAGTTCAGTTTGGTTAGGCATATTCCTTCAAAAACCAACACACCAATGTATATAAATATTGACTTTGCATCAGGGTGACAATCGTTCAGTAGGAATTGTTCATATTACAAAACCAGCTTGTGAAATACATTTTTAAAACAAGATGACTCTTCTGAATGAATAATCCACAGAGTTAAAGTGGATAATAAAAGCACAGGTTCTCAAAGTATTTTCTGCTATTCAGGAAGCTTTTCTTTCAAGAAAAGTCTGTTGGGAATTATTTCCTATATTTGAATCAAGATGAATATATAATTCATCTTGAAAAAGAAGAAACAACAGTCCAGTATACTTTTTCGTTGTTGTTTTTCCCTCAAAACTTTGAAAAAAGATAAGCAGTTTCTTGCTTGGAACTAATTTCAAATTCGCCACTTAAGGCCAAGCCACGGATATATTGCACAAACTTTAAAATAAATATAACGGTCTGTACAAAACCAACTTTATATCATTCACATCACAAAACTGGCAATATGAAATTGTTTTTCTGATATGCATGTTTAACAACATAGTTTGAAAAGAAGAGTATGTCTTCTGTGATTTACCTTTGCATTCAGGTTGTCTTCCTGTCCAACTTCCATTTGCCATACATGTTCTTTCTTCTGAGCCATGGAGGATATATCCAATATCACAGCTGAAATGTACTGTGCTTTTAATTTTAAAATTGTTTTCTTCCCTAGACCCATGACCTGGTATACCTGGATCACCACAAGAACCAGCTGTATCACCTAGAATTTGAAATGTAAATACTGGAATAAATATGAAATATTATTTTGCTATTGCATTTAAAATAGATGTTTCTATGTATTTATAAATAAACCTCTATTTTTAGAAATAAAGATATACCTGAATGGGTTAACAGAATCACCAGACAAGAATAAGGAAACAAGTAAGAAAGCCAAAACCTTGCTCATTTTTCATCTACAGTAAGGATTTATGAGGAAAAACAAGGTCTTAATCATAAAAGTAATTTTCTTGTTTGCCTGTTAGAACTGTTCATAAAATACTTCCAACTTTTACTATGTCATTAGAGTTGTAACAGTTTTACTGCTAAATGAAAGTTCTAATCAACAATTTCATGTATATTTGACATGAAGCATTTTCCTGATTTATAGATATGTTGAAAGTTTATATCAAGACTGCTAGATAGCTAATGTATCCCTCAGCTATAAGTGTTTAAGATAGTACTAAGACAGAGGATTAATGCTTTCTACTATTTGTTATACATCAAGGCTTAAATAATCAGCATAGTAATAATAATAGTAGCAATATCTAAGATTATGTATCTAAATTTATATTTTTGAGACAAACTAAAATACCTGATATAAAAAATAAATAAAATGATGTGAACTGTTAGGAAGCTCCAGATGTGGGAAGAGAGAATGCAGCTATTAGGCCTCAGTCCAAAGGCACATCTGGAGGGTCACAGAAAAGGGCATAACTTTGCTTGGAAATGCAGAAGAGAACAAACCTGGCAGTTCCTTCTACCTATCCAAACCCTTGATGAAGCAGCTGACAAAGTAAGCTACTTTGTAAACTACTCACAGTATCTTAAGAGCCAATTTTGTCATGAATTAAGTTAACCAAGCTTAAACTGACCCTTTTAGTTTAAGAATGATCAAACAAACTAATGTTTAGTTTATTAATTGTTGTCATGGCTATTACACTGTGATTTTTTATAGTATGTATGTGCAAAAAAGTGCACATTCCTATGTAGTTTAAAGCATTTACATATTAATAGCATATTAATTCAAACAATTATAATAGCTAGCTTACTGTCTGGTTCAAAATCACATACTCAAAAGTTTAGGCTCTTTTCTGTTTACCTATTATGTTATACAGATCAGTAAAGTGGCTTGCCATTGTTTAAAAGTAAATGGTAAAGTTACAACCCAAATGATATCAAGTCAAATAATATTATAACCTTCCAGATTATCTCATTTCCAAGCTACTTAGATGAACTGACATCCCTTAGTTTAAAGATGGTCTGCTACATTTTTACTAAAATTTCAAAATGTCCTAGTCAAAGATACTTTTATTGTTATTTTATGGATCCTTATTTTTAGTCCTATCTTTTGAGACTATGAAGAATTTGGGACAGGGACTAATTATTCTATATTTCTAAAGTCTCTACAATAACAGATCTGTTTTCAGCAAGTTACTTGGCATTATGCCTAAAATAATTTTATGATGAAAAAATGAAAAAAGACTTTTTGCTGTGCCAAGTATAAATTAAATATTCCTCTTGTAAATTCAATCGTGTTCTTTTCTAATGCCTAATTATTACCAGGAATTATTACTATTTTAATGTTAGAAATGTTAACTGCCAACTTTTTTGATTGAAGGTTACAGAAGTAGCTTTTCTCAATAACTAATCACTTCAGGAAGTGATAATGTTATGATATCATAACAGAACATATTTTTATTACCTCATGCAGAGATACAACTCAGTGATTTTCACAGTCAGCTATGAGCCATCCTTCATTCACATGTGTAACAAATTATCAGCTGGCATTTAATTTTCATAAAAAGGACGGTATTTGGCCACTTCAGTTAGTAATTAAGTACATCTGCACTTACGAGGTATTCTACATTGCTGCAAATTTCTGACTTCAGCTGACATGCTTGCGATGACTGAAAACTGTTTATGAATATCAGTGGATATCAATGGGACACCACAATTCCTTCTAGCTCTGGCTAGAAATAAAGTGCCATGTAACAAATAGGAAACTGTTTCAGGGATCATGTGACAAAATTTGATCACCTTACATTTGCTGAACTAGCATTTTTTATTTGAATTCTTCTCCAAATATGAAAACAATAATAATGGCGTATCTTCTGTCAGTTTAGAATTCTCTATTACTTATTGTAAATATCACTACCAAAAAAAATACAATATCCAAGGTTTTAATATACATTACAAATGTTGAAATCAAGTTATCAAGGCATAAAAGTTCAACCGATTCATGCATTGTAAGATATAACGTATTGCAATTCTGTGTGGTAATATGAAAATTATTTTAAAATGAGAAAGCACTTCAGATAAACTCTGATAAGAAATTCTAAAAGTTTTCCTAAGATAAAATTGTAGCTTGGTATGGAAAGCTGAAGAAAATAAATGTACATACTAAGTGGCCAGTATAATTTGATTCACTACAACACACATTTGAATCTAGGTCAAAACAGTGTTTCTTCATGTACTGAGAAAAATTGATTATATCAGGTTAGAATTTCATACACATGAGTAAAAAAAATCACTATTAAAAATATTTTCATGTGCATCAGCTATAAATGCTTATCCCAATACATTAAAAATATGCTTATTTAATATCAGGTAATTACAGAAAAGTTTTACTTTCAGTAAGGTTTATTTGCCATTTTCCTTACACTTTCAGGCTTTGTATTTGTATTTCTTGATATTTTTGCCTGCTTCTTTATTTCTTTTGAATTCATAAATTAAAAACTTAAATGACTTAAATGTCTTTTTTTTTTTTTCCTTATACAGACAAAAAGCTATATGGAAAACTATATAGAAATCTGTAAGAATTAGCCTTAGATTTTATCTAAAGAGAGTTTTCCCAACTAAAATACTATGTATTCATACTTGTAAAAACATTTTTATAAACGTATTCTGAAATTGAATATGAGTAATATTAAGTAACATTTTTTCTCATTAAGCTTTGATTTCTGGTGTATAGCTCTAAACATCACAGGTTATAAGGACTTGATCTCTGCTCTCATTGTGGCAAATTTCACTCTGATTTTAG
Source organism: Oxyura jamaicensis (assembly GCF_011077185.1). Lineage (NCBI taxonomy): Eukaryota > Metazoa > Chordata > Aves > Anseriformes > Anatidae > Oxyura > Oxyura jamaicensis. Next base: position 4,331 of record NW_023311725.1, read on the forward strand.
TGACAGAAGGTTAGGGGATTAAATTAGATGTTCACATTTTCTAGTTTCTTAGTCACATTTTACGTTGAGATGGCAGATGAGAAGAAAGAGGTATTTATAGAGCAAGATAATAACATTTGCATTGTCCTCATCTGCAACCTCATCTGCAAACTTTTCAGTCGACGGGTCAGATACTGAGCAATTCTTTGAACTGTTTGGAATTTAGTACAATTTAACTGAGTCCTATTTTGTTATTAGTTTTTAAACATTTCTGTTATGTGTGCTGTAAATGTGTGTATTCTGAAGGTGTAACTAACACGAACAGTATATGTCTGAATACACAAAAGAGATGTAGATGAGAGAAAAAAAAAGTTTCATATTTACTAATACTATAAAGAACCCTGGCTTTTTTGTGCAAAACTAGTATAGAAACTACCACATTGGGATATAATTTATTTTTCAACTTGTTTCAGTATAGCTGTAATCTGAGACAAAATGTGTACACTGTTTTCTTCATATGTTCTGTCTCTGAAAATATCCAAGTACTCTAAATTAATAGGTCAGAAAAAGATAAAAAATAAAAAAATAAAAAAATTCCTTTAAGCTATAAAACACTGGAAACATATTGATGACAAAAAAGACTCCCCCTCACCCAATATTTACTAACAATTAAAACAGATAATGTGATTAACCTCTATGTTTACATAGATATTGAATAATAAAAGGAATTAAGGCAAAGCAGAACTTTAGTGACTTAGATTTATGTTTTTAATTTGATCACTGCTATTAAACTGAATCAATCTGAATTTATGAAACAGAATATTCAGTAAAGGTGTTCAGTAAACATATCTTGACTTTAGTGAGGGATAATCTATTAAAAGACAGTTTTCTCTCAAAACCAAGTACCCTATCCTAAAATTATGTGGAGTGTATTGCGCTTTATTATAAAGATGTATGTATCATATAATTAAAATATACCAGAAGTGTCCATCAGTTAAATAGTTACTTTGGAAATTAAAAGAAAACCAAACAAAACCCCCAAAACATCATCTTAAAGATAAGATTTTCTTGTTAACATAGTTTTCACTTTTCTTGTTAACATAGTTTTACTTCTTTTTACTTCTATTGAGATGGTATTTCAATTTTATATATGATTTTCCAGATTAAAAAATGGCCTTCTGGTAAAATCAAAAGAAATTTAAAATAACTTCAGGGCACGCATTTAAAAGCATTACCTGAGCAATGAGGAAGAGATCCACTCCAGTGTCCATTTAACTGACAAGTACGAGATGACTGCCCTAACAGAGAACGTCTGCCTGTGCAAGTGTAATGAACAGTAGATCCAAATGTATATTTATCTCCAGACAGGACCGCGTTAGGAGGAATGCCTGGATGGCCACAGTCAATCACTACAATGCATAATTATTGGAGATAAAAAAAGGTTATTATCACTGATCAAACAGTTTGTGGTTATCATTTTCATAACTCCATACAGAAATTTTGTGAAGAAGCAGACCTTTTTAGGGTTTGGGTGAGGTGACCACATTATGTGATAAGAAACAAAAAGTATATTAAGGATCAAAAGCTGTGAAACAAATGTTTTTAGATGTCAAAAAGGTAGACAGATATAGATGTTGATGTCCAAAGGCACTCATTCACTAAGCTGAACCTTATGGCATGAACACACCTACACACAAAACCACACAATTATGCATTTATCCTTCAAACAGAAATACAGGAAGATAATATCTACCAAAGTCACTGCTGAAGTAGAGAATATGCAAACATGAATCTCTCATCCATTGGTCCCAAATCATTGGTCATGACATCTATAAGGCTTAGAAACAAGATAATGTTCTAATGTACCAATTCACAGGAGTTTGGTTTACTTAAAATATTAAATTGTGTGGATATTCTTTTACATATTTTTAACAATTTATTTTTTTAAGCTGTTCCTGCATACTATCTATTGATGTTAATTGCACAGAGATTGCATGGGATAAGATCACAATCTTAGACACGATCATGGATAAACTCCCTATTAGTTTTTCTTTGTGTAAATTTTTATCAATAATTTTAAGTTATTTTCATACTTTGGTTATTTTTTAGTAATCTTGCTGTTTTTGTTATTTCCACTTACAGATTGCACACCAGCATATCCAAAGCTAGCTTATACACACCTAGTTTTACTACCTTTGCCTCAGTCTTTAACATCAAAACCAGTTGTTCTCTGGACGCCCAGTACCCTGAGCTCGAGGAAAGGGATGGGGAGCAGAATGTTGCCCCCACAATCCATGAGGAAATGGTTGGCAACCTCCTACAGCATTTGGATGTACGCAAGTTGATGGGGCCGGATGGGATCCACCCAAGGGTACTGAGAGAACTGGCAGAGGTGCTAGCCAAGCCGCTTACCATCATTTATCGGCAGTCCTGGCTATCGGGGGAGGTCCCACTTGACTGGCGGCTAGCAAATGTGACGCCCATCTACAAGAAGGGCCGGAGGACTGACCCGGGGAACTA
>NW_023311726.1:0-5903 GCF_011077185.1 Oxyura jamaicensis
GGGGTGACCTTATTGCACTCTACAGGTACCTCAAGGGAGGCTGTAGCAAGGTGGCGATTGGTCTATTCTCCCACATGCCTGGTGACAGGACGAGGGGGAATGGGCTAAAGTTGTGCCAGGGGAGGTTTAGGTTGGATATTAGGAAGAACTTCTTTACTGAACGGGTTGTTAGTCACTGGAATAGGCTGCCCAAGGAAGTGGTTGAGTCACCATCCCTGGAGGTCTTTAAAAGACGTTTAGATGTAGAGCTTAGGATATGGTTTAGTGGAGGACTTGTTAGTGTTAGGTCAGAGGTTGGAATCGGTGATCTTGGAGGTCTCTTCCAACCTAGACTATTCTGTGATTCTGTGATAAAATCCACACCTATAACGCCCATCTTTTTCCCCTAAACTTCATTGATTACATTGTGAAGAGTATTGCAAATAATTTCCTTACAAATTTAAGAACACACAAATAAGCTATGCAATATATGCTCAAACAGCTTCACAAAATTATCCAATTAGTTCAGGCCTGTAAACTATTTTATTTGTTTATTTAAATCTAATTAAAACCAGCTCAGCTTTTTCACTCACCTTCATTACAATCTCATGTTTTTAGTTTTTGTCATTATTACCAAATTTTTGTTTCTTCCACTGTTATTGTTACTGTAGTGATTGCATTATTGCCTCCTATTGACACTTTGATGCTTCATACAGAAAGTCATCATGGCTTTGGTAGATCTCTAGATTCCACTACCTTTTAGATTCCTACCTTCCTATCATTAACATTTCATACCGTATCTCAAAAACAATCAATCAAACATACAAAAAAAAAAAAAAAAGATTTTATTGTCTGCTTTTCTTCTTCTGTACCCACTAGTTGCTATCTTACTATAGAAAAAAAGAGTTTTTTGTTTTTTTTTTTAACAAAAAGTTCAAGGGAAAAAAGTGTCAATATTACTGTGTTGTAAAGTTAGAAACATTTGTAGACATGGAGAAGGGGAGGTAAGAAAAAGAGCCTTTCACTCTTTTGTCTTATACTGCTACATTTAACTTTCAAAGAAAGAAAAAGTGGATGTAAGAATGTGTGGAATAATTGCCTGAGGTGATTTAGAAATTAAGCTTATATTCACTTTTCTAAGAAAAGGTACTGCACTGAAGCTTCCAGGGTGGAGTGTAGCTGCATTCCATAGAAGTTCCCTAGGCTTCCAACTTTAGATGTTGGCCATAGTGGGGGAACTTGTGCTGATTCTAAGAGGAACTGTATGGAGGGTGGAACAGAGTGGGGACACCATGGTCTGGCTCTGTGATAAGACAGGAACTCAAAGGTACATCGGAACCAATAAACTGCATATTTGCTACTCTGGGCCAATGGCCTGCCATGTTTTTGACAAAATGTTGTCCTTTTGGTGAACTTTGCACATTATAGTATCATTATAATACCAAAACACACCTCCATCCCAAAGGCTACCTGCCTCCAAGGTGTGACCACCCCTCACTGAGCATGTGCTCTGATTTTCTCTGAGCCTATACCTTTAAACAAAAGTGAGAAAATTTAGCACCAATCCTAACACACGTATGTATGACTAGAGTAACTCAAGCTTCCACCTGATTGGTAAGAAATTATATAAATTAGCTTAAGGGAGAGAGAATGTAAGGGAAGATATCATTGCGAAAGAAAAGTTATTATCTTGAAAGATACATTCTGACTTCTGGGATTAGCTGACAGGTTGATCCTCTCTTCCTCCCTCCTCCCCCAGCCCCACCTCCATCCACCAATTGGGACACCTTTGGGTAAGATTTGAACACTTGGTTATGCCAGGAATCTCTATATAGTTACTTCATAACTTTTAACACATTTGTAGCTAGGCTGTATTACTCAAACTTTTGGTATTTGCATGTGTTTTGCAGACAGTGAATTTATCACCAGCAATCCAAAGAACCTGTGTACCTGTTGCTTTAATAAATTGCACTACTCATTGAACCTGTCTGTGATAGTTCTCATTGAATGCGACCGAGCTGTTTAAGTGTGGCAGTGGTAGTTCATGCAACGTGATGATTTTGAGGACATATTACGTTATTTGTGAATCTGTAATCATGATAGTTCAGCACTTTGGACGTGATCAGACATATAACGGCTAATTGGGCACCACTCCCAATTGCTTTAACCTTTAATGCAACAGAAGGTGACCTGATTTTACCGAGATACCGTATTTGCTCATAAACATAGGATGAGAACCTTTATGAAAATAAACATAGCACCTACTTAGCAGTCTCAGTGGTAGTTTTAAAAGTTCACAGATTCATAAATAGGACTGGAAGAGTCCTTGAGAGGTCAGGCAGTAACAGAATTACAGAATGGTGAGGTTGGAAGCAACCTCTGGAGGTTATCTTAATCCATACCCTGCTTAAGCAGTCCATCCAATGAACCAAAGTTGGATCAATTCCACTGAAGTCATCATGTTAAAAAAAAATATAAATGTAAATATAAAATAAAAAAAATAAAATAGTTCGAAGTGTTTTAGTGATCCTCACTGAAGGACCATTATAGATCAGAGTGAATGATCTACAGAAGTGTAGATGATAACAGATCCACATAACAGCCTGAGGAGGTACAGGCCTGTGCTGTGCTGCATGTCCAGCATGGCCTTCAGGCTGTGTTGTGCTGCACAGATCCCTTGTCCAAGGAGGCCAAGACAGCTCATTGTAACAGAGCAGCTGGAGGCAGCTCCCACTCAGTACCAGTGATTACACGAGAAGCATGTCCTTGCTTTCATCTAGCAGTGCATCAAGAAGTTGTCATGAGAACATCATTTCTGTTTGACTGTAGAAATGATAAATAGATTTGTTTCCTTGTAAGAAAATGCTATAACAGCTTTAATGACCAAAAGGAGAAAGTCCCAGCTATTGATGAGGTTTGCCTGTAATACTGCACAGGGGTTGGAGTCCTGTTCAATGCTACACCCCTGGGGGGCTCCCAGCCCTAAAAATTACCTATGCTATTCTCTCCTTACACTTTAGCTCTAATAAATAGGTTTTTAATGATACCTAACAGAGCCTAAGTGGCTTTCTTACTGGGATTATAATGAACAAGCACTCTTAGATGCCGAAGAATTGTGAATCTTGGCAGGTAGAAAATAACAGCATATATGTGGAGGATGGGTGGGGATGGGGGTAAGGGGGTAAGGGGGTGGTAATGTCCAAAACCAAAACTTCTGAACTCTCAGGATGAAGCCTGTTACTGAATAATTACAATGAGTATTGTCTGGCTGTACATTTTGATAACACCTGGCCTAAACAAAAGTGGTACATCCCAGATCCCCCTAATAATAGAGGGGACAGGAGATGATGTCCCCTCTGGGAGACACATGATACCAGAAATACCAGTTAGGAGTCTGATACGTTTTATGCACCTGCTTAAGTGCATAAAAGTGGTTTGTGGGGCCTGGAAAAAAGGTGAAGATCCTGGCTGGAGAAAAGATCCTAGAAGTGGGGAACATCTTTGAAATGGGGGAGATGTAAGGAGATGAATGTCAGGTGATGGCACTAGATCATGGTTGGTTACACCTGAGTTTAAATATGAGCAGTTACACAGCATGAACCAACATAACTTTAAACCCATCCTTCCCAGGCAACAGAGCCTTCCTGGTAATCCAGGACAGGAGCGAGTGTGAGATAATCAGTGAGGTAAAAGCTCAGAACTCCATAGTTATTAAATGGACACTGATATCCAGATCCACTGTTTGTTGCTGTTTACTTTGTCTCACTCGTGACAGCCACTGCTTGTCTAAGCTGTTCCAAAATCCTGTAATGGTTTTATGAGGTTATATTTTTGCGTGTATTATATGAGTTTGGAATCTGTAGAATTAAAGGGAAAAGGACTGAGCACAGTTCTGAGAAAACTACTGTAGCTGATCCCATCCCAGTTTTGATTGGACTAGACAGTTTCCAGAGGTGACTGCCAACCTCACACATTCTTCTATTCTGTAAAATGCCTCTCCTTTTCTCTATATTTTAGAGCCTGTGCTCATAGCTGTATCAGCTTAAATACAAGTTGTAGCACCTAGTAGTGCTATCACATCCCTTTAGAAACTAGTTAATAGTCAACAATGATGAAAAAGTCAGAAATGAGAGAGGATGAGATTCTCAGAGGTTGTACCTTTTTTGTTAAGATTTTCACTCAGTCATTCTTTTCAGATTCGGGCCATTCTAGGGGATACACAATATGACGAAACTAAAGATCCTAAAAAGCGTTAATACTTATAAAATTATAAGGGTATATATTTTTTAGATGTGCAATCATAACAGTGAGAGAACTGTGTATTAAAAATGTCAATAGATCTATTGTCTAACAGTTTAAATAATTTTCGGTATTAAAATACTTTATTTCTATTGCATATTATCTTTATGATGCTTCTGTTTTATTAGATACATTCTCTCTTACATCTAGACATCTTCCTCACAACCTAGACATCTTTCTATTCTTAAGCAAAAATTTCAAATTTCTACCTGCACTATATATATATATATATTATTTTTTTTTTGAGAAGATTGAGCTCTAGCATGTACTTCAGCTAAGTGTTTAAATGTTCACTCTAAAATACAAGAGAAAATATGGATATGGATAAAATCACAAAATGCCTTTATCTGTGATACAATGAATCTGATTTTTGTTATAATTTGGAAAAAAAAAATAACTGCTGGACTCTCTCAAAGGTTTGCAGAATGCAAAAGCAGCTGTTCTCGTGATCACCAGTTATGATGGATTTGAAGACAACACAAGACAACACGAGCTTTCTTTATCTTTTGGCCTCTATTTGGGTTGCAATAAGTGTGTAAAGTAGCAAACTCTACTCCATGCTTTTAAAAGATGAACTAGGACATGTAATAAAGCATTGGAAATAAACTGCTTAGAAATGATTGCTAGGAATGTGAGAGAACCTGAAACTGCTTCTGCTAGCTGACTAACCAAAACAAGTATAATGTTAGTGAAAAGGCCAAAGAAGTGTTATCTGAGAGAAGGACAAGTTTTATGAGTTTTGACATTGGAGTCATTACAAAAATATTTCTCAATAATTTATTTCAAGTTTTTTTTTCTTGTTTGCCCCCTGGATAACCAGAATAGTATACCACTAAGTTTCCATGATGAAGAAAAGTAATTAAATGAATGATGTCTAAAGATGACATACGATAAATTGTAAACAAGGTTAAAAATATACACTAGCGATGAAATAAAGTAGGTAGATCATATAACTATACAACTACCTGAAGCTGTATCAGTCAAATATTATAACAGTGAAATAGTAATGTATTTTACTATACTGTGTCTGTCTTTCAATAAACACGTCTTTCTACAGCACTATATTTTTAAAGTATTCCATATACAAAATTATTTATGAAGTAATGAAAAAAAAAAAAGCTGAAGACTTTATAAATCCTTTATATCATACTTTATTGTCTTTCAATAAAGAGAAAGAGAAAAACAAGACTATCCATTAGACATGTGTCTTACTTGTGCAGTTTGGCAAGGATCCAGACCATGTTCCATTGGCAGTGCATTGTCTTACAGATGATCCAGAAAGTATGTATCCTTCCATGCATGAATAAATTACTGAATTAGAGAATGTAGTTCCATCAATACGAAATACTTTTCCGTTAGCAGTTGTGCCTGGGTTACCACACTGTACAGCTGTAAAGTAAAATGTTAAATATGTTCAAAATTTAGTTCATTAAGATAATTCGTGAAATAGTACTGTCAAAGGACAATCATGCTGCCAGCATTGTTATGTTGCAGAAACCTGTGCTGCTGTGCTAAAAAATGTAGATTTCACCACCTACTGATGTTGTACAGTAAATAGCTGTTTCCATGAATTATTTGGGAAGGAAGGAAGGAAGGAAGGAAGGAAGGAAGGAAGGAAGGAAGGA
>NW_023311727.1:0-1946 GCF_011077185.1 Oxyura jamaicensis
AAACATGACTTCGGTCTACAAAAAGGGCAGGAAGGAAGATTCAGGGAATTAGAGGTCTGTCAGTTTGGCCTTGGTACCAGGGGGAGTCACATAGCAGATCATCCTGATTACATCACGAGGTATGGACGGGACAACTGAGTGGGGAGAAGCAGCCAGCATAGGTTTACAAAGGGCAGGGTCTGACTGACTAACCAGATCTCCATCTAAAAAACGATGAACAGTTTAGTAGATCTCAGAAAGGCTCTGGATGTCGTGTACCTGCATTTGACTAAAGCATTTGACACTCTTACCCACAGCATTCTCCTAGAGAAATTGGCAGCACTGAGGAGAAGGACGTGGGGGTGCTGGTTGATGACAAGCTCAGCATGAGCCAGCAATGTGTGCTTGCAGCCCAGAAAGCCAACCGTATCCTGGTCTGCATCAAAAGCAGCATGGCCAGCAGGTCGAGGGAGGTGATTCTCCCCCTCTGCTCTGTTCCCATGAGATCCCACCTGGAGCGCTGTGTTCAGCTCTGGGGCCTCCGGAACAAGAAGGATGTGGTCATATAATCATGAGTCCAGACAAGGGCCACGAAAATGATCAAGGAGCTGGAGAGCCTCTCCTGTGAAGACAGACTGAGGGAGTTGGGGTTGTTCAGCCTGGAGAAGAGAAGGCTCCTGGGAGACCTTACAGCGGCCTTCCAGTACCAAAAGGGGGCCTGCAGGAAAGCTGGGGAGGGACTCTTTTGTCAGGGGATGTAGTGACAGAACAAGGGGGAATGGCTTTAAGGTAAAGAAGAGTAGATTTCGATTAGATATTCAGAATAAATTCTTCGTTGTGAGGGTGGTGAGGCGCAGGAACAGGTTGCCCAGAGCAGCTGTGGATGCCTCATCCTGGAAGTGTTCAAAGCCAGGCTGGATGGGGCTTTGGGCAACCTGGTCTGGTGGGAGGTGTCCCTGCCGGTGGCAGGGGGATAGGGACTTGCTGGTCTTCAAGGTCCCTTCCTACCCAAACCATTCGATGTTTCTGATCCTACTTTTTGCTGTTTAATTCACATTCCAGGCAAGGGATACTAAATTAAAAGTTCTTTACTAATCCTCAGAGACTCTGATAAGTAATGGCAGGCTCTGGAGGCGAGCTTCCACATTGCTATTCTAAGCAAAGGGGACCAGGAATATCAACACTCAGTACTCGGTCTTAAAACTTTTCAATACACCTGGAAGCATCAGCTCTCATTGTGTTACATCTTCACACCTTGCATTTGAAGCAGTCCTGTAGACCAGGCTCAGTGTCTTCAACATTGCTTAGTTGAACTGGTGGAGAGGAAAACCTGGCAGATGGAATCGCATGTAGTTTGGCAGAAGTGCATTTGCTTTGCAATTCTTATGGTAAAGAGGCTGATTGATCTTTCCAGCACTGAAGTCGATCTATTTTTTCCTTGTTGGTGAGTCTCTGGTCACCTGTACTTAGTGTACGTACATGATTTTCCCCTGGAGCTGGCAGGTCTTCAATGTTGGCCGAGCCAACTTCACATTGTAGAGAACTCAGTCTCCCCGTTACCTCATCTGTCATTTAACAGGTAACCTCCTCTAGGCATCAGAAAAGAGACTGTGCTTTAAGTCTACATGGGGCTAACCAGGCTGCAATATTCTTTCCTCACACCCTTCACACTTAGTTTCTGCTCACAGCACATCTCAACTTTACACAACTGTTTGGTACAGATGCTGTTGTTGCTACCTCTTTTCAGCTTCATAGCTACAGCGTTCATTCAGGCCAGCTCCTGTGGCCGGGATTTTCTGCTCCCTACCTGTTCACGGGACGCTGAGATCTTAGAAGCAGAGCCTCGGGCACAGCTTTATAGAGGTTGCTCTCCTACCCAACAGCACCCACTCCTCTCCTGCCACTTGTCTCTTGCACGTCTCCCCTTTCCTGCCCTTTGCACACCACAAGAGTTATGCTTATGGCTC
>NW_023311728.1:0-1005 GCF_011077185.1 Oxyura jamaicensis
AATGTGTCTTTTAATTCCAGTGAATCTAAGCATCCCCTTTCTTAGGATTTGCCCCAGAAGGATTTGCCACAGCTAACATCCACCGTCTTTTATTGCAAGGATTTGCACCCACCTTCCACAGAAGACAAATGAAAACCTTCGGGGGTTGGAGGAGGGGGGGGGGAGGGGGCAGTCAAGATTCTGTCTTTGAATGTCACAGATGCCACAAGGTGGTGGAAGGTCAGAAGTTGTTTTCCTCGCAGACACTCTAGCTCTCTGTATGCCCCCCTTCTTCACTCCAGTTTGTTTTATATACATATTTTCCATGTCTATGCAGCACTATTTACTAATGGAATGGGGGATATGGATCTAAAGCATATGCTGTTGCCCAGCAAAACTTAATGGAAAGTGGATGGAGTGGGGAGGGGGGCATACAGAGAGCTAGAGTGTCTGCGAGGAAAACAACTTCTGACCTTCCACCACCTTGTGGCATCTGTGACATTCAAAGACAGAATCTTGACTGCCCCCTCCCCCCCCCCTCCTCCAACCCCCGAAGGTTTTCATTTGTCTTCTGTGGAAGGTGGGTGCAAATCCTTGCAATAAAAGACGGTGGATGTTAGCTGTGGCAAATCCTTCTGGGGCAAATCCTAAGAAAGGGGATGCTTAGATTCACTGGAATTAAAAGACACATTTTCTGCAGCTACATTGGTTGTGTATGTGGATATGTATGTTAACTGACATTTCATCCAAAGGCAGAGAATGTGTCTTTTAATTCCAGTGAATCTAAGCATCCCCTTTCTTAGGATTTGCCCCAGAAGGATTTGCCACAGCTAACATCCACCGTCTTTTATTGCAAGGATTTGCACCCACCTTCCACAGAAGACAAATGAAAACCTTCGGGGGTTGGAGGAGGGGGGGGGGAGGGGGCAGTCAAGATTCTGTCTTTGAATGTCACAGATGCCACAAGGTGGTGGAAGGTCAGAAGTTGTTTTCCTCGCAGACACTCTAGCTCTCTGTATGCCCCCC
>NW_023311729.1:0-5031 GCF_011077185.1 Oxyura jamaicensis
GGATATTCCATACCATATGATGTCACACTCAGCAATAAAAGGTGGAAAAAGGAAGAAGAGGGGAGGGGTGGGCTCTCGTTGCGAAAACGTCTGTCCTCCTCCCGAACACTGGCTACGTGCGTTGAGGCCCTGCTTCAAGGACGTGGTCAAGCATCGCTCATTTGTGGGAAGTAGAGAGTAATTTCTTTCCTCTGCACTTCCACATAGCCTTTACTTGTTTTGTTTAGTTATTCCCTTTCCCCCTCCCTTTTCCCCTTTCCCTTTTTTCCCTTTAGTTGAATTGTTTAATTAATAATAATATTTCCTTAATTATATATATATATATATATATATTTCCCCTTTTTAATTAAATCATCCTTATCTCAACCCGTGAGTTGTTCTTTCCTTTACTTCTTCCCCTCCTCATCTGAGGAGGGGGAGTGAGAAAGCGGTTGTGGTGTTCAACTGCCTAGCACGGTAAAACCACCACAGTCCTTTTCCCATCCAATGGACGTATGTCCGCGTGGGTCAGTGTAGAGATACAGTACTGGCCATTTTTCTCTTTCGGCAATCTCTAGGGCTAGTTGTATGGCTTTCACTTCTGCAAACTGACTTGACTCACCTTCCCCTTCCATGGCCTCCACAACTCGTCGTGTGGGACTCCACACAGCAGCTTTCCATTTCCGGTGGCTCCCTACCACACGGCAGGATCCGTCAGTGAACAACGCATACTGCTTTCTGTCTTCTGGCAACTCATTATATGGTGGTGCCTCTTCAGCACGGGTTACCTCTTCTGTTGGCACTCCGAAATCTCTGCCTTCCGGCCAGTCCATGATCTCTTCCAGGATTCCTGGGCGATTAGGTTTTCCCATTCGAGCCCGCTGTGTAATTAACGCTATCCACTTACTCCACGTAGCGTCAGTCGCATGGTGTGTAGTGGGAATTTTCCCTTTGAACATCCAATGTAACACAGGTAGCCGTGGTGCCAAGAGGAGCTGTGCTTCTGTACCCACAACTTCTGAAGCAGCTCGAACACCCTCATATGCTGTTAGTATCTCTTTTTCAATTGGGGTGTAGTTGGCTTCTGATCCTCAATAGCCCCGGCTCCAGAAACCCAGAGGTCGACCTCGAGTTTCTTCTGAGGTTTTCTGCCAGAGGCTCCAGGTGAGGCCGTGCTCCCCAGCTGCAGTGTAAAGTATGTTTTGCACCGCTGGTCCGGTACGGACAGGCCCAAGGGCTACTGCACGAGCTATTTCTTGTTTGATTTGTTCAAAGGCCTGTTGTTGCTCGGGGCCCCACTCAAAATAGTTTCTCTTTCGAGTCACTCGATATAGAGGACTCACAAGCTGACTATAGCCTGCAACATGCATTTGCCAGAATCCCACAAGGCCTAGGAAAGCTTGCGTTTCCTTTTTGTTAGTTGGTGGAGACATTGCCGTTATTTTGTTGATCACATCCATCGGAATATGGCGACGTCCATCCTGCCATTTTACTCCCAGGAACTGGATTTCCTGTGCAGGTCCCTTGACCTTACTCTGTTTAATGGCAAAACCAGCTTTCAGAAGAATTTGGATTACTTTTTTCCCTTTCTCAAAAACTTCTTCTGCTGTGTTGCCCCACACAAGGATGTCATCAATGTACTGCAGGTGTTCAGGAGCTCCCCCTTGTTCCAGTGCAGACTAGATCAGTCCATGGCAAATGGTAGGGCTGTGTTTCCACCCCTGGGGCAGTCGATTCCAGGTGTATTGGATGCCCCTCCAAGTGAAAGCAAACTGCGACCTGCATGGTGCTGCCAAAGGGATGGAGAAAAATGCATTAGCGATATCAATTGTGGCGTACCACTTGGCTGCCTTTGACTCTAGTTCGTACTGAAGTTCTAGCATGTCTGGCACTGCAGCACTCAAAGGTGGCGTGACTTCGTTCAGGCCACGATAGTCCACCGTTAGCCTCCACTCGCCATTAGACTTTCTCACTGGCCATATAGGACTGTTAAAAGGTGAATGAGTCTTGCTGATCACTCCTTGACTCTCCAGCCGATGAATCAACTCATGGATGGGAATTAGGGAGTCTCAGTTGGTGCGATATTGCCGTCGGTGCACCGTTGTGGTAGCGATTGGTACCTGCTGTTCTTCAACCTTAAGCAATCCTACAACGGAGGGGTCTTCTGAAAGGCCAGGTAGGATAGACAGCTGCCTAATCTTCTCTGTGCTTAAAGCAGCTATGCCAAAAGCCCACCGGTACCCTTTTGGATCCTTGAAATACCCTCTCTTGAGGTAGTCTATGCCAAGGATGCATGGAGCCTCTGGGCCAGTCACAATGGGATGCTTTTGCCACTCATTCCCAGTTAGACTCACTTCAGCTTCCAATACAGTTAGCTGTTGGGATCCCCCTGTCACTCCAGAGATACAGATGGGTTCTGTCCCTTGGTAGCCTGATGGCATTAAAGTGCATTGTGCGCCAGTGTCCACTAGAGCTTTGTATTCTTGTGGTTCCAATGTGCCAGGCCATCGGATCCACACAGTCCAATAAATCCGGTTATCCCTCTCCTCTACCTGGCCAGAGGCAGGGCCCCTCTAGTCCTGGTTGGAGCGTCTGCCACTTAATTCTTGCGAATGAGAAGCAGAGGTCCCTTCATCAGGGTCAAGAAAAACATCAGCTCTTCTACTGCCTCTGGAGAACTGCCCAACAGAAACTGGAGCGGTGGTTTTCTTAGGGGCCCCTCTTCTTGCTGCTGTATTTCCTTTCAATTCACGTACCCGAGCAGCTAGGGTTGAAGTAGGTACACCATCCCATTTCCTCATATCTTCCCCATAGTCACGCAGATAAAACCACAAGGTGCCACGTGGTGTGCATCTTGGGTACTCTCTCTCTCGAGCAGGAAAATACTGATTCTTAGTGGCTGAAATATCACTCTGTCTGGATGGGAGGGAATATGCTCGTTCTACAAGGTGGTCAAGTCTTTCGGACAGTTTCTCCACCGCTGAGACACAGGCCCGTAGTGGAGCAGAGAGATTGTCTTTTTTTTTTAAGCTGGCAGGACAGGTTATACACTGTTGGTCCCATCCCCTCATCCCAATTAAATATCGCCAGTGTACTGGCATGTGATGATGGTGCACTCCGCACCAATTTACGCCACATGGATGTTGTGCACTGGACTTCATCAGGATCTTTAGGTGTCTGGGCATTGTCCAAATCACTATAAATCATCTCCAGCACAGCTAATTCCCTCAGTTGCTGGAGACCTTTATCCACAGTGGCCCACTTGCCTACTTGGTATACAATGTCTTCCTTATGGGGGTACCTTTCTTTCACAGCTGCCAGGAGTCGGCTCCAGAGACTGAGAACCTGTGTCCCTCTCCCAATTGCTTTATCGATTACCATTTCTCTAGAAAGGGATCCCAACTGCTTGGCTTCATTGCCTTCTAATTGTTGGCTATTGGCCCCTGTGTCCCAACATCGAAGCAGCCAGGTAAGGATGTGTTCACCTGGGTGTCGACCATAATCCTTTCGTATTTCTCGCAACTCGCTCAGGGATAGGGATCGAGTGGTTTCTGATTCCTTTATGATTTCCATCTCTTCTTCCTGCTGTTTTTGTGATGGCACTGCTTTAGAGGTGCCTGCCTCTTCCTCTTCTCCCTCCTTCTTAGGAGAGGCTTCTTCCCTTACTAAACGAGCTGACTTCCGTTTCCATTGTTTTGACTTGACTATGGGGGCGACTGATACCATAGTCGGTTGGTCCTCTGGGTCAGCCACAACATGTGTTATCTGGTCATCAGATTCAGAGACTTTCTCCCTCTCTTCAAGGTGCTGGATGATGTTAAACAGTGTTTGGTAGGAGTAAGCTAGGACCCAGCACAATGCCGCAAGCTGTCGTTCTCCGGCATTGTCAGGGTCAGGGCATACAACTCTCAAACATTCTATCAGGCTTTTAGGATTTTGCACTTGTTCAGGAGTGAAGTTCAAAACTATTGGGGGAGACACCCGTGACAGGTACCTGCCTATATCCTCCCACACACCTTGCCACCTGCCACAAGGCTGTTTCAGGACAGATTGCTGGGTAAGCTTTCTAAACAATCGACTAATCTTAGAGAGAAGAGGAGACCCGTTATGCAGAATTAGAAATAGCAATATATGGGTTACACATGGATATTCAAAATACTCAAAAACTGTTGTAATTAGCCCACTGTGAAAGAAGGAGAAGGTACCATTTCTGATATTATTCATAAACTGACTTCCAGATGAGGAAAGGAAGGCTGTGTAATTCTGAATATTCTCTAAAAGATAGTTTCCATGAGACCCAAATGATAACAGTGCAGAGCCTGAATGCCAGATTAAACTCAAGGCCAGTGCTTGGCAGCACAGCGAGTTTAAGAAAACGAACACAGATTGTAGCACATTCTCAGATCGGATATAGAGGAGAAAGGAGAACATGACTCGGATTGCATGACACATGATCAAACAAGCCAATATTAACAGGACACTGAACATGGTGACTAGCAAGTAAGTGTGTTAGTTGTAAGAGTTTAGTCAAATCTATTGTTATCTCAACCCTTCGTGCCCCACGTTGGGCGCCAAAAAGGACTGTGGTGGTTTTACCGTGCTAGGCAGTTGAACACCACAACCGCTTTCTCACTCCCCCTCCTCAGATGAGGAGGGGAAGAAGTAAAGGAAAGAACAACTCACGGGTTGAGATAAGGATGATTTAATTAAAAAGGGGAAATATATATATATATATATATATAATTAAGGAAATATTATTATTAATTAAACAATTCAACTAAAGGGAAAAAAGGGAAAGGGGAAAAGGGAGGGGGAAAGGGAATAACTAAACAAAACAAGTAAAGGCTATGTGGAAGTGCAGAGGAAAGAAATTACTCTCTACTTCCCACAAATGAGCGATGCTTGACCACGTCCTTGAAGCAGGGCCTCAACGCACGTAGCCAGTGTTCGGGAGGAGGACAGACGTTTTCGCAACGAGAGCCCACCCCTCCCCTCTTCTTCCTTTTTCCACCTTTTATTGCTGAGTGTGACATCATATGGTATGGAATATCC
>NW_023311730.1:0-5087 GCF_011077185.1 Oxyura jamaicensis
AGCAGGGCAGCTGACCTAAACCAACCAAAGGGATATTCCATACCATACGATGTCACACTCAGCAATAAAAGGTGGAAAAAGGAAGAAGAGGGGAGGGGTGGGCTCTCGTTGCGAAAACGTCTGTCCTCCTCCCGAACACTGGCTACGTGCGTTGAGGCCCTGCTTCAAGGACGTGGTCAAGCATCGCTCATTTGTGGGAAGTAGAGAGTAATTTCTTTCCTCTGCACTTCCACATAGCCTTCACTTGTTTTGTTTAGTTATTCCCTTTCCCCCTCCCTTTTCCCCTTTCCCTTTTTTCCCTTTAGTTGAATTGTTTAATTAATAATAATATTTCCTTAATTATATATATATATATATATATTTCCCCTTTTTAATTAAATCATCCTTATCTCAACCCGTGAGTTGTTCTTTCCTTTACTTCTTCCCCTCCTCATCTGAGGAGGGGGAGTGAGAAAGCGGTTGTGGTGTTCAACTGCCTAGCACGGTAAAACCACCACAGTCCTTTTCCCATCCAATGGACGTATGTCCGCGTGGGTCAGTGTAGAGATACAGTACTGGCCATTTTTCTCTTTCGGCAATCTCTAGGGCTAGTTGTATGGCTTTCACTTCTGCAAACTGACTTGACTCACCTTCCCCTTCCATGGCCTCCACAACTCGTCGTGTGGGACTCCACACAGCAGCTTTCCATTTCCGGTGGCTCCCTACCACACGGCAGGATCCGTCAGTGAACAACGCATACTGCTTTCTGTCTTCTGGCAACTCATTATATGGTGGTGCCTCTTCAGCACGGGTTACCTCTTCTGTTGGCACTCCGAAATCTCTGCCTTCCGGCCAGTCCATGATCTCTTCCAGGATTCCTGGGCGATTAGGTTTTCCCATTCGAGCCCGCTGTGTAATTAACGCTATCCACTTACTCCACGTAGCGTCAGTCGCATGGTGTGTAGTGGGAATTTTCCCTTTGAACATCCAATGTAACACAGGTAGCCGTGGTGCCAAGAGGAGCTGTGCTTCTGTACCCACAACTTCTGAAGCAGCTCGAACACCCTCATATGCTGTTAGTATCTCTTTTTCAATTGGGGTGTAGTTGGCTTCTGATCCTCAATAGCCCCGGCTCCAGAAACCCAGAGGTCGACCTCGAGTTTCTTCTGAGGTTTTCTGCCAGAGGCTCCAGGTGAGGCCGTGCTCCCCAGCTGCAGTGTAAAGTATGTTTTGCACCGCTGGTCCGGTACGGACAGGCCCAAGGGCTACTGCACGAGCTATTTCTTGTTTGATTTGTTCAAAGGCCTGTTGTTGCTCGGGGCCCCACTCAAAATAGTTTCTCTTTCGAGTCACTCGATATAGAGGACTCACAAGCTGACTATAGCCTGCAACATGCATTTGCCAGAATCCCACAAGGCCTAGGAAAGCTTGCGTTTCCTTTTTGTTAGTTGGTGGAGACATTGCCGTTATTTTGTTGATCACATCCATCGGAATATGGCGACGTCCATCCTGCCATTTTACTCCCAGGAACTGGATTTCCTGTGCAGGTCCCTTGACCTTACTCTGTTTAATGGCAAAACCAGCTTTCAGAAGAATTTGGATTACTTTTTTCCCTTTCTCAAAAACTTCTTCTGCTGTGTTGCCCCACACAAGGATGTCATCAATGTACTGCAGGTGTTCAGGAGCTCCCCCTTGTTCCAGTGCAGACTAGATCAGTCCATGGCAAATGGTAGGGCTGTGTTTCCACCCCTGGGGCAGTCGATTCCAGGTGTATTGGATGCCCCTCCAAGTGAAAGCAAACTGCGACCTGCATGGTGCTGCCAAAGGGATGGAGAAAAATGCATTAGCGATATCAATTGTGGCGTACCACTTGGCTGCCTTTGACTCTAGTTCGTACTGAAGTTCTAGCATGTCTGGCACTGCAGCACTCAAAGGTGGCGTGACTTCGTTCAGGCCACGATAGTCCACCGTTAGCCTCCACTCGCCATTAGACTTTCTCACTGGCCATATAGGACTGTTAAAAGGTGAATGAGTCTTGCTGATCACTCCTTGACTCTCCAGCCGATGAATCAACTCATGGATGGGAATTAGGGAGTCTCAGTTGGTGCGATATTGCCGTCGGTGCACCGTTGTGGTAGCGATTGGTACCTGCTGTTCTTCAACCTTAAGCAATCCTACAACGGAGGGGTCTTCTGAAAGGCCAGGTAGGATAGACAGCTGCCTAATCTTCTCTGTGCTTAAAGCAGCTATGCCAAAAGCCCACCGGTACCCTTTTGGATCCTTGAAATACCCTCTCTTGAGGTAGTCTATGCCAAGGATGCATGGAGCCTCTGGGCCAGTCACAATGGGATGCTTTTGCCACTCATTCCCAGTTAGACTCACTTCAGCTTCCAATACAGTTAGCTGTTGGGATCCCCCTGTCACTCCAGAGATACAGATGGGTTCTGTCCCTTGGTAGCCTGATGGCATTAAAGTGCATTGTGCGCCAGTGTCCACTAGAGCTTTGTATTCTTGTGGTTCCAATGTGCCAGGCCATCGGATCCACACAGTCCAATAAATCCGGTTATCCCTCTCCTCTACCTGGCCAGAGGCAGGGCCCCTCTAGTCCTGGTTGGAGCGTCTGCCACTTAATTCTTGCGAATGAGAAGCAGAGGTCCCTTCATCAGGGTCAAGAAAAACATCAGCTCTTCTACTGCCTCTGGAGAACTGCCCAACAGAAACTGGAGCGGTGGTTTTCTTAGGGGCCCCTCTTCTTGCTGCTGTATTTCCTTTCAATTCACGTACCCGAGCAGCTAGGGTTGAAGTAGGTACACCATCCCATTTCCTCATATCTTCCCCATAGTCACGCAGATAAAACCACAAGGTGCCACGTGGTGTGCATCTTGGGTACTCTCTCTCTCGAGCAGGAAAATACTGATTCTTAGTGGCTGAAATATCACTCTGTCTGGATGGGAGGGAATATGCTCGTTCTACAAGGTGGTCAAGTCTTTCGGACAGTTTCTCCACCGCTGAGACACAGGCCCGTAGTGGAGCAGAGAGATTGTCTTTTTTTTTTAAGCTGGCAGGACAGGTTATACACTGTTGGTCCCATCCCCTCATCCCAATTAAATATCGCCAGTGTACTGGCATGTGATGATGGTGCACTCCGCACCAATTTACGCCACATGGATGTTGTGCACTGGACTTCATCAGGATCTTTAGGTGTCTGGGCATTGTCCAAATCACTATAAATCATCTCCAGCACAGCTAATTCCCTCAGTTGCTGGAGACCTTTATCCACAGTGGCCCACTTGCCTACTTGGTATACAATGTCTTCCTTATGGGGGTACCTTTCTTTCACAGCTGCCAGGAGTCGGCTCCAGAGACTGAGAACCTGTGTCCCTCTCCCAATTGCTTTATCGATTACCATTTCTCTAGAAAGGGATCCCAACTGCTTGGCTTCATTGCCTTCTAATTGTTGGCTATTGGCCCCTGTGTCCCAACATCGAAGCAGCCAGGTAAGGATGTGTTCACCTGGGTGTCGACCATAATCCTTTCGTATTTCTCGCAACTCGCTCAGGGATAGGGATCGAGTGGTTTCTGATTCCTTTATGATTTCCATCTCTTCTTCCTGCTGTTTTTGTGATGGCACTGCTTTAGAGGTGCCTGCCTCTTCCTCTTCTCCCTCCTTCTTAGGAGAGGCTTCTTCCCTTACTAAACGAGCTGACTTCCGTTTCCATTGTTTTGACTTGACTATGGGGGCGACTGATACCATAGTCGGTTGGTCCTCTGGGTCAGCCACAACATGTGTTATCTGGTCATCAGATTCAGAGACTTTCTCCCTCTCTTCAAGGTGCTGGATGATGTTAAACAGTGTTTGGTAGGAGTAAGCTAGGACCCAGCACAATGCCGCAAGCTGTCGTTCTCCGGCATTGTCAGGGTCAGGGCATACAACTCTCAAACATTCTATCAGGCTTTTAGGATTTTGCACTTGTTCAGGAGTGAAGTTCAAAACTATTGGGGGAGACACCCGTGACAGGTACCTGCCTATATCCTCCCACACACCTTGCCACCTGCCACAAGGCTGTTTCAGGACAGATTGCTGGGTAAGCTTTCTAAACAATCGACTAATCTTAGAGAGAAGAGGAGACCCGTTATGCAGAATTAGAAATAGCAATATATGGGTTACACATGGATATTCAAAATACTCAAAAACTGTTGTAATTAGCCCACTGTGAAAGAAGGAGAAGGTACCATTTCTGATATTATTCATAAACTGACTTCCAGATGAGGAAAGGAAGGCTGTGTAATTCTGAATATTCTCTAAAAGATAGTTTCCATGAGACCCAAATGATAACAGTGCAGAGCCTGAATGCCAGATTAAACTCAAGGCCAGTGCTTGGCAGCACAGCGAGTTTAAGAAAACGAACACAGATTGTAGCACATTCTCAGATCGGATATAGAGGAGAAAGGAGAACATGACTCGGATTGCATGACACATGATCAAACAAGCCAATATTAACAGGACACTGAACATGGTGACTAGCAAGTAAGTGTGTTAGTTGTAAGAGTTTAGTCAAATCTATTGTTATCTCAACCCTTCGTGCCCCACGTTGGGCGCCAAAAAGGACTGTGGTGGTTTTACCGTGCTAGGCAGTTGAACACCACAACCGCTTTCTCACTCCCCCTCCTCAGATGAGGAGGGGAAGAAGTAAAGGAAAGAACAACTCACGGGTTGAGATAAGGATGATTTAATTAAAAAGGGGAAATATATATATATATATATATAATTAAGGAAATATTATTATTAATTAAACAATTCAACTAAAGGGAAAAAAGGGAAAGGGGAAAAGGGAGGGGGAAAGGGAATAACTAAACAAAACAAGTGAAGGCTATGTGGAAGTGCAGAGGAAAGAAATTACTCTCTACTTCCCACAAATGAGCGATGCTTGACCACGTCCTTGAAGCAGGGCCTCAACGCACGTAGCCAGTGTTCGGGAGGAGGACAGACGTTTTCGCAACGAGAGCCCACCCCTCCCCTCTTCTTCCTTTTTCCACCTTTTATTGCTGAGTGTGACATCGTATGGTATGGAATATCCCTTTGGTTGGTTTAGGTCAGCTGCCCTGCT
>NW_023311731.1:0-4827 GCF_011077185.1 Oxyura jamaicensis
CGAACGGCTGTGTGGTGTTTAGCTGCCAGCCGGGTTAAACCACAACAGTCCTTTTTGGCGCCCAATGTGGGGCTCGAAGGGTTGAGATAACGACAGATCTGAATAGAGGGTATTAAAACAAAGTTTTGATAAACATTTCATCAGTTTAATATTTACTAATCACAATGTCGATTTTTGTGATCTCAAGTCTGCTGTGCCTGTTTTCCGAATTGAGTTACATAGCACATTACTTACTGTATGTGTTCCCTGTTGTGTTGCTTATCAATGCTGGGGGTTGGTACAAGGTTATTATTTTGCTGTACTGTGTAACACTGGCTTATGATACGATAAAGTTACCGGTCATGAGACTAACCTGGTATTTGTACTCAGCATTGTCATCAACTCCATACTTTGGGAATCCTACCTCAGAAACTATTAATAATTACACTTTTAATGCTTTTTCCTCAGGGAGCCAATCTATGGAGGGGTCAGGGGAAGATGTTTTTTCCCATTTGTTCACTCTCCCTTTCTTCTCCTCCAGGCAAGTTATGGTAGCTTTCCAAAAGTTCGAATATCCTTGGGATGTTTAGACCAGCATGTTCTCATTGTTATGTCTCCTGAATGTGTTTCAAGTTCTGTATAAGGTTAAACAAATATCCACAGATCCAGATGACGTCAGGTGTACACAACCCATGTGGCGGAAGTTTGTACGAAGTGCACCATCATCATATGCCAGCTCATTGGCAATAATGGCCTGGAAAGAGGATGAGGAACCCACAGTGGGTGATGTGGCTAAACAACTCCGGCAGTACGAAGAAAGTCTCTCCTCTTCCCTACAGGCCTGCGTCTCAGCTGTGGAGAAACTTTCTGAAAGCGTCCATCAACTAAAAGAGAATACTTTGGAGAAAATTTCTGAAAAGGTCCAGCACCTTGAAGAGAGATTATTTTCCTCCCCACCTGAATGAACCAGTGTCTCAGCTATTAGGGGTAAGCACCCTTTTGTGCAAGGAAGACGATACAGGGGGTACACACCCCGTGCCACCCTGTGGTTTTACCTACGTGACCATGGAGAGGACATGAGAAAATGGGATGGAAAATCTACCTCAGCCCTAGAGGCCCGGGTACATGAGTTGCAAGGAAAAACAAGCAGGAAAAAGGGGTTCTCCGAGAAACTTGCTGCCACAACATCCAGCGGGCAGTCCTCCAGACACAGAAATGAAGATTCTGATGAGGATTAGAGGGGCCCTGCCTCCAGTCAGGGGGAGGAAAGGGACAATCGAGTTTATTGGACTGTGTGGATTTGATGGCCTGGCACATCAGACGCACAGAAGTATAAGGCTTTAGTAGACACCGGTGCACAATGGACTCTAATGCCATCAAGCTATAAAGGGCCAGAGCCCATCAGTATTTATGGAGTGCCAGGAGGATCCCAGCAATTAACTGTATTGGAATCTGAAGTGAGTCTAACTGGGAATGAATGGCAAAAGCACCGTATTGTGACTGGCCCAGATGCTCCATGCATCCTTGGCATAGACTATCTCAAGAGAGGATTTTTCAAGGACCCAAAAGGGTTCCGGTGGGCTTTTGGCATAGCTGCCTTAGAGACAGAGGGCGTTGAACAATTGTCTACCTTGCCTGGTCTCTCAGAGGACCCTTCTATTGTGGGGCTGCTGAGGGTCAAAGAACAACAAGTGCCAATTGCTACCACAACTGTGCACCGGCGGCAATACCGCACCAACCGAGACTCCTTAATTCCCATCCATAAGCTAATTCGTCAACTGGAGAGCCAAGGAGTGATCAGCAAGACTCATTCACCTTTTAATAGTCCCATCTGGCCAGTGCGAAAGTCTAATGGGGAGTGGAGACTAACAGTGGACTATCGTGGCCTGAACGAAGTTACACCACCACTGAGTACTGCAGTGCCGGACATGCTAGAACTCCAGTACGAACTGGAATCAAAGGCAGCCAAGTGGTACGCCACAATTGATATCGCTAATGCATTTTTTTTTCCATCCCTCTAGCAGCAGAGTGCAGGCCACAGTTTGCTTTCACTTGGAGGGGTGTCCAATACACCTGGAATTGGCTGCCCCAGGGGTGGAAACACAGCCCTACCATTTGCCATGGACTGATCCAGTCTGCACTGGAGCAGGGGGGAGCTCCTGAACACCTGCAGTACGTCGATGACATCATTGTGTGGGGTGACACAGCAAAGGAAGTTTTTGAGAAAGGGAAGAAAATAATCCAAATCCTTCTGAAGGCTGGTTTTGCCATTAAACAAAATAAAGTCAAAGGACCTGCACGAGAGATCCAGTTTTTAGGAATGAAATGGCAAGATGGACGTCGTCAAATCCCAATGGACGTGATCAACAAAATAACAGCTATGTCTCCACCAACCAGCAAAAAAGAAACACAAACTTTCCTAGGTGTTGTGGGATTTTGGAGAATGCACATTCCAAATTACAGTCTGATTGTAAACCCACTCTACCAAGTAACTCGTAAGAAGAATGATTTTGAATGGGGCCCTGAGCAACGACAAGCCTTTGAACAAATTAAGCAAGAAATAGTTCATGCAGTAGCCCTTGGGCCAGTCCGAACAGGACCAGATGTAAAGAATGTGCTCTACACCGCAGCCGGGGAGAATGGCCCCACCTGGAGCCTCTGGCAGAAAGAGCCTGGGGAAACTCGAGGTCGACCCCTAGGGTTTTGGAGTCGGGGATACAGAGGATCCGAGGCTCACTACACACCAACTGAAAAGGAGATATTGGCAGCATATGAAGGAGTCGATCTGCTTCGGAAGTGGTTGGTACTGAAGCGCAGCTCCTCCTGGCACCCCGACTGCCAGTACGGGGCTGGATGTTCAAAGGAAGGGTCCCCTCTACACATCATGCAACTGACGCTACATGGAGCAAGTGGGTTGCACTGATTACTCAGCGGGCTCGAATAGGAAACCCCAGTCGCCCAGGAATCTTGGAAGTGATTATGGATTGGCCGGAAGGCAAATACTTTGGAATGTCATCAGAGGAGGAGGTGGTCCGTGCTGAAGAAGCCCCACTGTACAACAAGCTACCAGAAAATGAGAAGAGATATGCCCTATTCACTGATGGGTCCTGTCGTATTGTGGGAAAGCATCGGAGATGGAAGGCTGCTGTATGGAGTCCTACACGACGAGTTGCAGAAGCTACTGAGGGAGAAGGTGAATCGAGTCAATTTGCAGAAGTAAAAACCATCCAGCTGGCTTTAGATATTGCTGAATGAGAAAAATGGCCGGTTCTCTATCTCTATACTGATTCATGGATGGTAGCAAATGCCCTGTGGGGGTGGTTACAGCAATGGAAACAACAACTGGCAGCACAGGGGCAAACCCATCTGGGCTGCTGCGTTGTGGCAAGATATTGTTGCCCGGATAGAGAACCTGGTTGTAAAGGTACGCCATGTAGATGCTCATGTACCCAAAAATCGGGCTAGAACATCAGAACAACCAGCAGGTGGATCAGGCTGCTAAGATTGAAGTGGCTCAGGTGGATTTGGACTGGCAATATAAGGGTGAATTATTTATAGCCCGATGGGCCCATGAAACCTCGGGCCATCAAGGCAGAGATGCAACATATAGATGGGCTCGTGATCGAGGGGTGGACCTGACCATGGACACTATAGCACAGGTTATTCATGATTGTGAAACATGTGCTGCAATCAAGCAAGCCAAACGGTCAAAGCCTCTTTGGTACGGAGGACGATGGCTGAAATATAAATATGGAGAGGCCTGGCAGATTGATTACATCACAATCCCTCAAACCCGCAATGGTAAGCGCCACGTACTTACAATGGTGGAAGCAACCACCGGATGGCTGGAAACATATCCTGTGCCCCATGCCACCGCCCGGAACACTATCCTGGGCCTTGAAAAGCAAGTCTTTTGGCGACATGGCACCCCAGAAAGAATTGAGTCAGACAATGGGACTCATTTCCGAAACAACCTTATAGACACTTGGGCCAAACAACATGGTATTGAGTGGGTGTATCACATCCCCTATCATGCACCAGCCTCCGGTAAGGTTGAGCGATACAATGGACTGTTAAAGACTACACTGAAAGCAATGGGTGCTGGGACATTCAGAAATTGGGATGCACATTTGGCAAAGGCCACCTGGTTAGTCAATACTAGGGGATCTGCCAACCGAGCTGGACCAGCCCAATCAAACCTGCTACATACTGTAGAGGGGGATAAAGTTCCTGTAGTGCATGTAAGAAACATGCTGGGAAAGACAGTCAGGGCTACTCCTGCCTCAGGAAAAGGCAAACCCATTCGTGGGATTGCTTTTGCTCAGGGACCTGGATGCACTTGGTGGGTAATGCAAAAGAATGGGGAAGTCTGGTGTGTACCTCAAGGGGATTTAATACTGGATGAAAGAAGCCCATGAGTTGGACTGTATTATGTTAGTTATTATATAATACCGTATGTCATCACTACTATGATTCCTATATGTCAATGTCTTACTAATGGTATCACAGTAACAACTACGCAGATACTGATGAATGGATTTTAATAGAATTGGACAAACAAAGTGATGCAGTGGAACGAGAACGGGCTTCAATGTGTGACATTGCAACATCACACACCATCTCTTCTGCCCTGAAAGACTGCGATGACAGATAGAGCCTGAAGTCAGTCATGGACTATGCAAACTCAGTGGACATTCTATATATATATATATTATAAATGAAAATGGTGGTCAAATGGAATCTATTGGAAAGGGTGTAACCTGAGCATGACATAAATGGTATGGAATAAGGGGTGGATATATGTCTTGGTTTTAGCTAGGAGAGAGTTAATTTTCCTCCCAGTAGCTG
>NW_023311732.1:0-2594 GCF_011077185.1 Oxyura jamaicensis
GGGCTGCTGCAGGGAAAGGTGACTCCATCCCAGACAGACCCAACACAACCTCCACCCCTTATTCCATAACATTTGTGTCACACTCAGGTCCCCATAGTTTAGTATATAGATATTTCATCACCATTATTCTCTGTCTATTAAAGTGTTTATACATCTGTACTTTTCATTCCACAGGCTTTTCCCAAAAATGTTCATAAAAGCTGTTGATGGTTTCAGCTTCATCTGTCAAAATGGTCACTCAGGGCAGGCGAAGTTGATTTTCTTGACACCAGCACCAGCTTAGCTCATGTCACTGTTGCATTTGCCCGGTTCCTTGCGAAGTTGACCTGTCATTGGTTCTGCAATGTCCTCCTGCAACACATAACTTGGATTACAGATTAATTTTCTCTCAAGGTTAAATCTCCTTGAGGCACACACCTGATATCCCCATCCTTCTGCATTACCCACCAGGTATACCCTGGTCCTTGGGCAAAGACAATCCCACAAGTGGGTTTGCCTTTTCCCATGACAGGAGTAACCCACACCGCCTTCCCCATCCACTTCCCTACATGCACTACGGGGACTTTAGCTTCTCCCACAGTGTGTAGGGGTTTTGTTTCAGCAGGACCAGGACGGCTTTCAGACCCCCTGTTGTTAACTAGCCAAGTGGCCTCTGGTAGATTCATGTCCCAATGTTTCCACGTCCCAGCACCCAATGCTCGTAACATAGTTTTTAACAATCCATTGTATCTCTCAACCTTCCCAGAAGCTTGTGGGTGATAAGGGATGTGATACACCCACTCAATGCCATGTCTCTTGGCCCAGGAGGTGACTAAATTGTTTCGAAAGTGACTCCCATTGTCGGATTCAATTCTTTCTGGTGTACCATGTCGCCACAGCACTTGTCTTTCCAGGCCCAAGATAGTGTTTCGGGCGGTGGCATGGTTTACTGGGTATGTTTCGAGCCACCCAGTTGTTGCTTCTACCATGGTTAGTATGTAACGTTTGCCTTGGCGGGTTTGTGGGAGTGGTCCGATGTAGTCAATCTGCCAGGCTTCACCATATCGAAATCCAAGCCATCTCCCCCTGTTCCAGGGAGACTTTATCCTCATGGCTCGTTTGATTGCAGCACATGTCTCACACTCATGGGTAACCTGCGTGATGGCCTCCATGGTCAGGTCCACCCCTCGATCACGAGCCCATCTGTATGTGGCATCCCTCCCCAGATGCCCTGATGTTTCATGGGCCCATCGAGCTACAAACAGCTCACCCTTACGTCCCCAGTCCAGGTCCACCTGAGCTACTTCAATTTTTGAAGCTCGATCCACTTCTTTGTTGTTCTGATGTTCTTCGGTGGCACGATTCTTAGGCATGTGGGCATCTACATGACGTACCTTTACATCCAGGTTTTCTACCCGGGCAGCAATATCTTGCCACAGAGTAGCAGCCCAGATAAGTTTACCTCTGCGCTGCCAGTTGTTCTGTTTCCATTGCTGTAACCACCCCCAAAGAGCATTTGCCACCATCCATGAGTCAGTGTAAAGATACAGTACTGGCCATTTTTCTCTTTCAGCAATTTCTAGGGCCAGTTGTATGGCTTTCACTTCTGCATATTGACTCGACTCACCTTCCCCTTCCATGGCCTCCACAACTTGTCGGGTGGGACTCCACACAGCAGCTTTCCATTGTTTTGTCTTGACTATAGGGGCTACTGATACCATAGATGGTTGGTCGTTTGGGGTGGTCACAGTGTGTGTTATCTCATTATCAAGTTCAGAAACTTTCTTATCCCCTTGAGGGTGCTGGGCAGTGTTAATTGACATTTGATAGGCGTGAGCCAGACCCCAGCAGAGTGCAGCAAGCTGGTGGAGTTCTCTGGTATTGCCAGGGTCAGGGCATACGTCTTTCAAACATTCTACCAGTTTTTGTGGATTTTTCACTTGTTCAGGGGTGAAGTTAAAAACCATTGGAGGAGAAAACCGTGACAGGTACCTGCCCATATCCCCCCACACACCCTGCCACCCACAACTACTTTGCCTCGGGGCAGGTCTTTGGATGCTATTCTTAATAAATTGTTTGATTTTGGGAAGGAAGAAAAAGAATAGAACTAGTAATAGGAGGATGACATCTGACCAAGGGTATCCAAAAAACTCAAAAGCTGCTGTGATTAGCCCACAGGGAGAGAAGAAAAAAGCACCAGCCCTGATATTATTCATAAATTGACTGCCAGGGAAGAAAAAGAAGGCAGTGTAATTCTTCATATTTCCAGAAAGATAATCTCCAGGAGACCAGAAGGATAGCAATGCAGGGCCTGAGTACCAGACAAAACTGGAGGCCAGCATGTTACCACACAGTGTGATAAAGAAACGAAACACAGATTTCAACACGTTCTCCGATCGGATATAGAGGAAGAAAGAGAAAAGAGAACGGATTACGTACAACATAGTCATACAGGAGAATATTAACAGCAAGCCAAACATTGTGACTAGCAAGTACGTTAGGTGGAGTTACTTTAATCAATTCTACGGTTATCTCAACCCTCGAGCCCCACGTTGGGCGCCAAAAAGGACTGTGATGGTTTTACTCGAGTGGGCAGCCGAGCTCCACCACAACCG
>NW_023311733.1:0-1070 GCF_011077185.1 Oxyura jamaicensis
AAGGCCTCCACCTCTCCGGCACAGAGCACAACCACATTCACAGCCCCAAGCAGTGCCACCACCATCAAGACCTCTCCCCCTGTCACTGAGCCCACAACCACCATCGTCACCACACCAACAGAGCCCATCACACCTACCAGCAGTGCTAGCACCGCCAAGGCCTCCACCCCTCTGACAGGAGGCACGAGCACCACCATCACCACACCCACCAGCAGTGCCAGCACCATCAACACCTCTCCCCCTGTGACAACAGGCACCACCACCATCACACCAACAACACCCACCTCACCCACCAGTACCGCCACCACCTCCACCAACACAGGCAGCTGCCACGAGCGCGGTGCCTGGACACAGTGGTTTGATGTGGACTACCCAGCCCCTGGTAGCGACGATGGAGACATAGAGACGTTTGCAAGCATCCGAGCTGCGGGTTTTGAAGTGTGCATCAATCCACAGGACATCAACTGCCGTGCTGAAAACTACCCCAACAGGAGCCTGGAGAGCCTGGGCCAGGTACTGGAGTGCAGCGTCGAAAAAGGCCTTGTGTGCAGAAACAAGGATCAGATCAGCAAGTACCCCATGTGCTACAACTACCAGGTCAGTGCTCTCTGCTGTGACCGCAAACACTGCGAGACAACACCAAGCACCACACCAAGCTCTTCGACTACAACCACTCCTGCAGAAACGTCCACGGAGACAACCCAGACTCCCACACCACCCACTCCTTCCTCCACTGTACCCAAGCCGACAACGCCAACCAGTGCTGGCACCACAGTTGTGCTCGAGACCAGTGTCCCTCCAACACGGGGCACGACCATCATCAGCACATCCACAGAGCCCACCTCACCCACCAGCAGTAAAAGCAGACCCTCGACCACTGCAGAAACGACCACAACGTCTTCCACAACATCCATTCCTGTTGAAACCTCCACTGCAGCAACACCTACTCCAGCATCACCCACTACTGCCTCTACTCTTCCCCAGTCAACGATGACCACCACCACCAGCACCACGGTGATCAGCAAGGCCTCCACCTCTCCGGCACAGAGCACAACCACATTCACAGCCCC
>NW_023311734.1:0-1621 GCF_011077185.1 Oxyura jamaicensis
GTAGCCCTCCTCTGGACACTCTCCAACAGTTTCATGTCCTTTTTATACTGTGGTGCCCAGAACTGCACACAGTACTCGAGGTGAGGCCGCACCAGCGCAGAGTAGAGCGGGACAATCACCTCCCTTGACCTACTAGCGATGCCGTGCTTGATGCACCCCAGGACACGGTTGGCCCTCCTGGCTGCCAGGGCACACTGCTGGCTCATATTCAACTTGCTGTCTACCATGACCCCCAGATCCCTCTCTTCTAGGCTGCTCTCCAGCGTCTCATCGCCCAGTCTGTACGTGCAGCCAGGGTTTCCCCGTCCCAGGTGCAGGACCCGGCACTTGCTCTTATTGAACTTCATACGGTTGGTGATCGCCCAGCTCTCCAACCTATCCAGATCCCTCTGCAAGGCCTTTCCACCCTCATTCGAGTCCACGACTCCTCCAAGTTTGGTGTCATCAGCAAACTTGCTCAAAATACCTTCTATTCCTACATCCAGATCATTTATAAAAATATTGAAAAGTACCGGCCCTAAAATGGAGCCTTGAGGGACCCCACTAGTGACTGCCCGCCAGCCTGACGCAGCCCCATTTACCATAACCCTTTGGGCCCTGCCCGTTAGCCAATTGCTCACCCATCGTATGATGTTTTTATTTAGCTGTATGGTGGACATTTTGTCCAGTAGGATCCTATGGGAGACCGTGTCAAAAGCCTTGCTGAAGTCCAAAAAAATCACAGGATCATCAAAAAAGGATCATCAAGTCCAACTCTTGACACCGCACAGGTCTACCCAAAAGTTCAGACCATGTGACTAAGTGCACAGTCCAATCTCTTCTTAAATTCAGACAGGCTCGGTGCAGTGACAACTTCCCTGGGGAGCCTGTTCCAGTGTGCAACCACCCTCTCTGTGAAGAACCCCCTCCTGATGTCAAGCCTAAATTTCCCCTGCCTCAGCTTAACCCCGTTCCCGCGGGTCCTGTCACTGGTGTTAATGGAGAAAAGGTCTCCTGTCTCTCGACACCCCCTTACGAGGAAGTTGTAGACTGTGATGAGGTCTCCTCTCAGCCTCCTCTTCTCCAGGCTGAACAGGCCCAGTGACC
Source organism: Oxyura jamaicensis (assembly GCF_011077185.1). Lineage (NCBI taxonomy): Eukaryota > Metazoa > Chordata > Aves > Anseriformes > Anatidae > Oxyura > Oxyura jamaicensis. The sequence continues at coordinate 1,087 of NW_023311734.1, forward strand.
TCAGCCGTTCTTCGTACGTCTTCCCCTCCAGGCCCATCACCATCTTTGTAGCCCTCCTCTGGACACTCTCCAACAGTTTCATGTCCTTTTTATACTGTGGTGCCCAGAACTGCACACAGTACTCGAGGTGAGGCCGCACCAGCGCAGAGTAGAGCGGGACAATCACCTCCCTTGACCTACTAGCGATGCCGTGCTTGATGCACCCCAGGACACGGTTGGCCCTCCTGGCTGCCAGGGCACACTGCTGGCTCATATTCAACTTGCTGTCTACCATGACCCCCAGATCCCTCTCTTCTAGGCTGCTCTCCAGCGTCTCATCGCCCAGTCTGTACGTGCAGCCAGGGTTTCCCCGTCCCAGGTGCAGGACCCGGCACTTGCTCTTATTGAACTTCATACGGTTGGTGATCGCCCAGCTCTCCAACCTATCCAGATCCCTCTGCAAGGCCTTTCCACCCTCATTCGAGTCCACGACTCCTCCAAGTTTGGTGTCATCAGCAAACTTGCTCAAAATACCTTCTATTCCTACATCCAGATC
>NW_023311735.1:0-5231 GCF_011077185.1 Oxyura jamaicensis
CCTAGCATTGTTCCATACTGACACGAATCAAATAAACACATTTCACAATCCCCCATTTCTTTTTTTTTCATGGTATTGATTCGTGTTTTTATTATTATTATTATTATTCAATCGAGTCAATACTTGCCAAATTGGTACCAATTTTGGATCCTCTTTTGTTTTATTATCATCAGGGAATGGGTTTTCCCTTACCCTGGTTCTGGGTCAACACGTACCACAGATATTTGCATTCCTTGTATAACCGAGTGTATTAGTCAGGTAAAACAGGGTATTAAACATGGAATTATTGAATTATTAAACAACCCTCCACATATTCCCAATAAAACTATCCTGATTCTAGTAAGCCAACCACTACCCATAAAGTCCCTCCATAATTTTCTTAAATTGATTTCATTCCAAATTTGAACTGGGACATGTGCAATTTTCTTCATTTCTTTTTACAAGTTCATTCACAGCAGTTACTTAAGGTTAAATTTTCCACAGACTCCTCCTTCTTGTGCTAGCAAATAATCTAAAGCTAAGCAATTTTGATACAAAGCAGTTCCCATCTTGGTATTTTGTTTTGCAATTAATCCGAGTGCATCTCCAGTTTTATTCACAACTATTTCTACTACAGCTTGCAACCTAAATATTCTATTAAGCATATCTATTGGGGTCCTATAGCCCCAGGATCCGTACTCCAACAAGCACAACCCCAATTTGAGGGTCTGCAGTAATGATAACTCCGGTCCCATGGATAATCTCTTATCCAATCAGTGTAACACGTAGAAGTCACTGTTTTACCCTTTCTAGGACAAATGTACTTGGGCTGGTTACTATATCTCTTCCAGCTCAGGCTTCCACAATCAGTATATGGGTCTTCATCTATAATATCACAGGCATCAAAGGTTATTGACACTGAGGTATTCAGGGTGGTTACAATTTCACTTGTTCCAATTAATTTCTCTGCATAGAGCATACTGAGTTAGGTTAAAAATGCAGCTTCCTCTTTTCTGGCCTTTACAGTCATAGACAGTATGATACACCAATGTCTGGGAGCTCAACCATCCTTTTCTAGTTGACTGCAGTTGTTGGCCATAGCTTGGGCCAAGAAACTCACCCCAAGTAGGACTAGAAGAGGTCCGGTAAGGGCCATAGTGCTCGGCGGTCACAGCCCGAAGGGGTTGCAGCCCTTGGCAGACCTTCCCAGCCGCAGCACCAGTTCCCTATCCGGTCTTGCCCTCTTCCCTAATCTTAGAGGGGTGTACACTGCAGATGTACCTTCTCAGTACCTTCAGGGGATAATGCTTAACTGATCCCTGTTATTGATAAATCTCTTCTCTTAGTAGGTATCTATTCAAGAGGTTCTTTGTTTACTAATTTTACAGAAGTAATTACAATAAATTTGGAGTAATTACAATAAAGGAGTAATTACAATAAAATTCCCACAGCAACTTAGCTTATACTCTGATGAAAGCTTCTTCAAGTCCATCTGTTAGTTTAGTTTCTCCTGGTTCCGATGTTACTTTCCACTCTTCCACTGGACCTCTCGACACGTGTCCATCCTTTTTCAGCAGTTCTCACAGCTGTTTCCTTGTTAATAGATAACAACTAATAGATAGCAGTTAATAAATATCGGTTGTTTTCTTTTTAATAAAACAAGAAAAGGTCCTTCCCAGAGGGGAGATAAGCTTTCTTCTTTCCATGTTTTTATTAGAACCCTATCTCCTGGTTTTAACTGGTGAATTGCAAATCCTAAAGGTGGTGTCTGAGCCATCATCCCAGTTGCTCTTAGCTCTTTTAATCTTCTACCAATGGTAATTATATATTTCTGGATACTACGATCCTCAACTACATTGTTCCCTAAGGGCATCCCTTGAGAATAAGGCCATATAACATTTCACATGGTGATAATCCAGTCTCAGTGTGTAGTTTAGTTCTAATATTTAAAAGTAAGCATTTCGTCCAGGGCATTTGTGTCTCGATCATTAACTTAGCCAATTGTTGTTTTATTGTTTGATTCATTCTTTCTACTTTCCCCGAGCTTTGTGGGTGCCACGGAGTGTGGTATTCCCACTGAAAGCCTAATTATTGACATAATAATTTTATTATTTTAGAAGTAAAGTGTGTGCCCTGATCAGAATCAATGTACTGGATTATCCCATATCTAGGTATTAAGTGTTCTAATAACATTTTTACCACCATTCCGGAGAACAAGCAACCCAAAACAGCAAGGCATTTTCTGAATCACCCCTCTTTGTTCCCTTCTCCAAACTCTTTACATTCCTGATGTTATCACCAACCATGGGGCTTGTCGACCCCCATGGCCACACTCCCACATCTCCCCCTTCTTTAACATAAAAAAGCATGATTAACACAAATTAAGAAAGCACGATTAACACAAACTAAAACACAGAGAAAAACTACCAGCCATACTAATTCTATCTTTAACAAACTTTGTAACCACATCCCTGGGAAAGACAGGTACTGAGTGCTGCCCAGGCAGGGGGGGGGGTTTGGCTGCCCCTCCAGCTCCTGGAGTCCTTGTTTGTGGGTCCTGCATATGCCAGCCGGACACTCCCAGACGTTGTTTTTTGTTTGAGCTGGAGTCCAAACCGCAGAGGAGGGTGCTGTGATCATGTTAAGGCAGATGATGAGACGGCCGGACAGACTCATGGTGCTGACATCCATCTAGGACCGGCTTCTGTTAAAACACAAGCACAACCTCGGCCCCCAAGTTATTAGAGTGTAGGGCCCTTCCCAGTAATTGGTGCTGTAATTTTTTATTTTTATTTATTTATTTATTTTTCCATGACTTGTGCTCTTCCTTTAACTGAGTTTCTCCCAGATCTGTCTTCTAGATCTGTTTGTCGCTTTTTCTCCTGCACGGACAGATGCAAGGACCTTCCGTCCATCGATTAAAAAAAATTTAAAAACATAGCATACTTTATCTATCTTTTCCTAGGTTTCACACCCCTACTCTTCCTTCTTTGTTTTAGAAGCTGTCCTGGTTTAGTTAGGATAGAATTAATTTTCCTCCCAGTAGCTGGTAGAGTGCTATGTTTTGAATTTAGAATGAGACTAATGTTAATAACACACTGATGTTTTAATTGCTGCAGAGCAGTGCTTACACTAAGCCAAGGACTTTTCAGCTCCTCACTCTGTCCTGCCAGCAGGCAGGCTGGGGGTGCAGCAGGAGCTGGGAGGGGACAGACCCAGGACAGCAGACCCAAACTGGCCAAAGGGGTATTCCATCCCATCTGATGTCATGCTAAACAATGCATAGGGGTGGCTAGCTGGGGTGGGGGGGGGCAGCCACCTGGGGACAGGCTGGGCATCGGTCAGCGGATAGCAAGCAAGTGCACCATGCACCACCCGCTCCGTACACATCATTATTATTATTTTCTGTCCCAATAAACTGTCTCTATCTCAACCCGCAGGCTTCAGTTTTTCTCGTTTCTCTCCCCTATCCCATAGAGGGGGGAGGATGAGCGAACGGCTGTGTGGTGTTTAGCTGCCGGCCGGGTTAAACCACAACAGAAGCATACATAAATTGATACAAAGGAACACTTGAATAATACAACTGGACACAAAAATATATATTTTTCAAGAAATTTACATCAGTAATTGTATAAAGCTTTCTTCTGTACTAAGAGGTCCTGAAAGTTTAGGACTAAAACATTAACTTTGTAATGTAATGTAAAAGGGTTATCATGACAGTCCTCAAAGGCCACTATATAGCACACTGACATATTCAAGGCTCTCAGCTTTTATTTCAGTCTGTGTATTCAAGTTTTGAGGTCCTTTTATGATTATGCAAACATCAGAAATATAGTGATATAATAAATGGTACTTATGAAAGCAGAGTTTTAAAGCCAATATTCAATTTTGCAGGCTCAAAACACCAACTTAATATTTAAACAAGTATTTGATACTTCTGTTTGTTCAAAAATAGAAAGAGTAAATGCACTTACAGAAAAATAACTTTCACTTTTCAACAAGCGTGCTCGTGATTTTTATATTAGTACAAACTTAGAAACAAACAAACAAATCCAAATCCACCATATGACTTTTTAAAATAAATGATACCAATTCACCTTTCCCCTACTTGAGTACATTACATTAAGGCTTTGAATCATCTGACCCACGATTTTACAGCATTAAAAAGAGTGGGTCCACAAGGATGCTGGTATGTCTCACTGAGACTTAGCATGAATAGAATTAAAGCTCACCACCTTAAGGAAACAGAAAATCACATGCTCATGCCTTAACTATATTCCTTTTTGTCTCCAAACCAGAACATAAAGTTTAATAGTAACAGTATTTCATGGCAGTAGATGAGTACTTTTTAATCAATTATATTTTATTAATTAATATTATTAATTTAGTGGCAACATCTTTGGAGAAACTTCCAGTTTTTGTTGTACAACACTGCTTTCTGGTAGTGATTCAGACACAGGGAGTTCATTCAGTTCAACATGCTGTAAATATAGCCCCACTTTTCCCCTTTAATAGTTCCAGGGCTCTACACAGAGCATACAGCTCACAAGCCTGAGCTGACCGTGATGGACTCAGAGGTCCTGACTCCACAGGTTCTAGGTCCTTATTAATTATTGGATATCCTGATTTGACCGTTTTATCACATAGTACTGAACCATTTTTAATTTGCTCCCTTTTCTCTGGTTCCGGGTCTTCAATTTTGTCTGACCCATCTAGGAATTTTACTGTGGCAATTCCTACAGCCCTTGGCTACCCGGTAAGAATGTCTTGCAGGGGGTTTAGGACCTATCACCCACCCACGAATCCTATAGGAATCACTTCGGTCCTTCACCGGCCAAGTCCCTCGTGGGAGATTGGAACCGCGGTTAGAAGACCTCCACACTCGCTTCGGAACTAGGTTCCGTCTCAGTCACACTCTTACACACACAGGCAACCGAATCCCACCCAACCGAACGGTACACACTTCAAATACTCACTACTCCGTCGTCTTCGTTCGGATCTTCGCGCGCAGAATTACGGGCAAAATACAATGCTGCAGCCGGCAAGGGAGCTCATAAAAAAATCAAATTCTTTGCTTGCCTTTATTCAGGTTCAGGATGGTGTTAGTCCCGACCTGACTCGAACAGGAGCCACCAAATGGTGGGGCGCCCCTCCTAGATCCAGTCAGAATTCAGGAACCAAGACCATCCCGGACGAGCCCCCAATTGTGATAAATGATTAAGTCCCAAATAGGATTTTTGTGATTTATTAAG
>NW_023311736.1:0-7761 GCF_011077185.1 Oxyura jamaicensis
GATTGCAATTTGGAATTTTAGTATTTGGAATTTTAGTATCTATCTCAATTGGGGGCTCGTCCGGGATGGTCTTGGTTCCTGACTTCTGACTTGATCTAGGAGGGGCGCCCCACCACTCCTGTGGTGGCTCCTGCTCGAGTCAGGTCGGGACTAACGCCATTTCGAACCTGAATAAGGGCAAGCAAAGAATTTGATTGTTTAATTCCCTTGCCGGCTGCAGCATTGTATTTTGCCCGTAATTCTGCGCGCGAAGATCCGGACGAAGACGACGGAGTCGTGAGTATTAAGCGTATACCGTTCGGTTGGGTGGGATTCGGTTGCCTGTGTGTGTAAGAGTGTGCATGAGACGGAACCTGGTTCCGAAGCGAGTGTGGAGGTCTTCTAACCGCGGTTCCAATCTCCCGCGAGGGACTTGGCCGGTGAAGGACCGAAGTGATTCCTATAGGATTCGTGGGTGGGTGATAGTTTAAGGACCCCCTGCAAGACACTCTTACCGGGTAACCAAGGGCTGTAGGAATTGCCACAGTAAAATTCCTAGATGGGTCAGGTAAAGTCGAAGACCCGAGATCAGAAAAAAGGGATAAAATTACCAGACATACCTCCAGAGAGTCCGTTGGGGACAATGATTACAAATTGGGATGAAAGGGGCCCCAGAAAAGGAAAAAGTAAAGTAAAACTGATTCAGTATTGTATGGTAGAATGGCCTAAGAAACCTCTAAGACCAAATGTATTCTGGCCTGTTTTTGGATCCTTTGAAGACTGGATTTGTCAGGCCTTAAATATACATGTTAATTCAAAGAAACCTTTTAGTCAGGAAGAAAGTGATTATGCAGAGCTATGGATTAGGGCTTCACGCCCCTTTCCAGCCTCGATATTTACACTGAGAACAGATGAGAAGTCCGAGGAAGAAAAAGAAAAACGTGAAAAAGAAAAAGGGGATGAATGGGAGCCGTTAGATAATTTACCACCCCCACTACCTCCATATCTTAACAATCCACCCTCGGCGGCTCCGGCGGTTGCTCCCCCTCTGGTTGCCGTAGGATCCTCATTAGTACCACCGTTGAACCCCCAGCCTCCGGTGGCTGTAGAATCTTCATTAGTACCACCGTTGCCCCTGCCTCCACCACCACCAACACTGGAATTAGATCGACCCCCAGCGGCCTGTACGAGAAGTAAAACTGCTGCATATGAGGGAGCTTCTTTATATCCCTTACGAGAAGTACCCCTTGGAGGCAATCAGGGGGGCATCGGGTTTGTGGCAGTGCCATTAAATACCACAGATGTAAGAAACTTTAAGAGAGAAATGGGGATTTTATTAGACGACCCTCTCGCAGTAGCTGAGAAATTAGACCAATTCCTAGGTCCTAATACTTATACCTGGGAAGAACTACAGTCCATTTTAGGGATCTTATTTACGGCCGAAGAAAGGGGAATGATCAGGCAAGCAGGAATGAGGATTTGGGAAAGACAGAATCAGGCAGGACTCCCGGGAGACCAAAAATGGCCGAACGTGGATCCCCACTGGGATCATCAGCAACCACAAGGAAGGCAGAACATGAAGGATTTGAGAACATTAATCATACAGGGAATAAGAGAAGCGGTTCCCCGAGGAAAGAATATTCATAAAGCATTTAATGAACAACAGGGGAAAGATGAATCTCCAACAGAATGGTTGGAGAGATTAAAAAAAAGTTTACAAATGTATTCTGGAATAGATCCAAATACAGCGGCCGGAACCGCACTACTTAAAACACAATTTGTAGCTAAATCATGGGGAGACATAAGAAGGAAGTTAGAAAAACTGGAAAACTGGCCAGATAGAGGATTAGAAGAATTACTTAGGGAAGCTCAGAAAGTGTATGTCCGGAGAGATGAGGAGAAACAAAAAGTAAAAGCCAAGATTTTTGTAGCAGCTGTAAGAGAAAGTCAGAGAGATAAGACCTTGTCCGGAGAAAGAAGGGAGAAAGGAGTAGACAAAACACACAGAGGACAGGCTTATCAAGAGAAAAGCACAATTCCTGTCTGTTACTACTGTAACAAGAAAGGGCATATTCAGAAGAACTGTCGTAAGCGGGAACAAGATGAGAAAATATTCAAAGAAGAATAGGGGTGTCAGGGGCTGTATTTTCTGGGGACTTTAACATCAACAGAGCCCTTGATAAAACTATTAATTGGTCCCCATAAAGAGGAAGTTTCATTCTTAGTGGACACAGGGGCTGAAAAATCCACTATCCAACATCTTCCAAGAGGGGTAGAAAAAGGGAAAAGTTATGTATCAGTAGTAGGGGCAAAAGGAGAGCCTTTTAAAGTACCTGTCTTAAAAGATATAGAAGTAGAAACAGAAGGGAAAATTTGTTTTAATGATTTACTGTTGCTCCCTGAAGCAGAGCACAATTTATTAGGAAGGGACTTGATTTTAAAATTAAACCTGAGCATTCATAGTCAAGGAGACAAATTGCAGATTAAATTGTACACGTTAACACAAGAAGATGAGGAATTGATTAACCCTTCAGTATGGTATAAAGAAGGGGAAATTGGAAAAATAGAAATGACCCCTATAAGTGTTCAAATAATAGATCCACATCGTCCAATCAGAATCAAACAATACCCTATACCAATGGAGGGTCGAAAAGGATTAAAACCTGTAGTAGACAGACTCCTGGAGAGAGGAACTTTAGAACCATGTATGTCGTCTCATAATACACCCATCCTCCCGGTAAAAAAATCAGATGGGTCCTATAGGATGGTACAAGACCTGAGAGCTGTCAATCAGAGAACAATTACTAAATTTCCTGTGGTGGCAAATCCCTATACTTTACTGAGTAATGTATCTCCCAGACATATGTGGTATAGTGTCATAGATTTGAAAGATGCTTTTTGGTCCTGCCCTCTAGATGAGGGATCCAGAGATTATTTTGCCTTTGAATGGGAGGATCCCGAAACAGGGCGAAAACAACAATTAAGATGGACTGTGCTGCCACAGGGATTTACGGAATCACCAAATCTATTTGGGCAAGCTTTAGAGAAGATCTTACAAGATTTCTCATTACCCAAGGAAGTAAAATTATTACAATATGTGGATGATCTATTAGTGGCAGGAGAAACTGAGGAAGTAACTCGAGAAGCCACTATTAAGTTATTAAACTTCCTAGGAGAAAAGGGATTAAAAGTATCCCGATCAAAATTGCAATTTGTGGAACAGGAGGTGAAATACTTAGGGCATTGGCTGAGTGGAGGGAAAAAGAAGTTAGATCCTAACAGGGTATCTGGTATTCTATCTTTAAGACCCCCACAAACTAAAAAAGAAATTCGGCAAATACTAGGATTATTAGGATATTGTAGACCATGGCTTGAGAATTATAGTGAAAAAGTCAAATTTTTATATGAAAAATTAACTAATGACCGGCTTAAGTGGTGTACAGAGGATGATCAAAAATTTGAGGAAATTAAATTGGCATTAATACAAGCACCTGTATTAAGCCTTCCAGATCTGGAAAAACCTTTCTATCTTTTTGTGAATACATCAAATCAGACAGCCTATGGAGTCCTTACTCAAGATTGGGCAGGAATTAAGAAACCTGTAGGGTATTGTTCTAAGTTACTCGATCCAGTAAGCAGAGGCTGGCCTGCCTGTCTTCAAGCTTTAGTTGCTACAGCATTGTTAATAGAGGAAGTTAGAAAGATTACCTTCAGTGCCTCTTTAAAGGTATATACTCCACACAATGTTCGAAGTGTCTTACAACAGAAAGCAGAGAAATGGTTAACAGATAGCCGAATCCTAAAGTATGAGGCAATATTAATTGACTCCCCTGACTTGGAACTGAGAGTAACCTCTGCTCAGAATCCAGCACAATTCTTGTCTGGAGAACCACCTGACAAATTACAACATAATTGCTTAGAGGTAATTGAGATGCAGACAAAGGGAAGGCCAGATTTAAGAGATACTGAGTTGCAAAAAGGGGAAACATTGTTTGTAGATGGTTCTTCCCGAGTTGTGGAAGGAAAAAGAAAATCAGGATATGCAATAATTAATAAGGACCTAGAACTTGTGGAATCAGGGCCTTTAAGTCCATCATGGTCAGCTCAGGCTTGTGAGCTGTATGCCTTATGTAGGGCCCTGGAACTATTAAAAGGAAAAAGTGGGACTATATTTACAGATTCAAAATATGCATATGGGGTGGTTCACACTTTTGGAAAAATTTGGGAAGAAAGAGGTTTAATTAACACTCAAGGAAGAAATCTCATACATCAAGAATTAATAGTAAAAACTTTAAGGGCACTAAGAGAACCGAGGGAGATAGCAGTAGTACATGTGAGGGGACACCAAAAAGGATTAGATTATCGAATCAGGGGAAATAATTTAGCGGATAAAGAAGCCCAAAGAGCGGCCTTGAGGACTCCGGTCGTTAAAATTAATGTAATACAGAAGGAAGAAAAACAAGAAGAAGAAGAGGAAAAAAAGTTTACTCCTGAAGAACGAACGAAATTGGAGAGAATAGGGGCTAAATTAGAACAAGGAAAATGGACACTGCCTGACGGACGAGAAATATTACCAAAAGCCTGTGCGAGACAAATATTAGAACGGTTACATGCACACACACATTGGGGTACAAAAGCATTAAGTGATCATTTCCTTAAACAATTTGGTTGTATTGGTATTTATGAAATAGCAAAGCAAATTACACAAGGTTGTTTGACTTGTCAGAAGATAAATAAAAAAGTGTATCGACAAGTGGCCACAGGAGGGAGGAAGACAGCTTACAGACCTTTCGAAAAAGTACAAGTTGATTTCACTGAATTGCCTAAGGTAGGGAGGATAAAATATCTGTTGGTAATAGTGGATCATTTAACACAATGGGTTGAAGCATATCCTGTAGCACGAGCTACAGCACAAGTGGTGGTAAAAATTTTATTAGAACACCTAATACCCAGATATGGGATAATCCAGTATATTGATTCTGATCAGGGCACACACTTTACTTCAAAAGTAATAAAATTGTTATGTCAATCATTAGGTATTCAGTGGGAATACCACACTCCGTGGCACCCACAAAGCTCGGGAAAAGTAGAAAGAATGAATCAAACAATAAAACAACAATTGGCTAAATTAATGATCGAGACACAAATGCCCTGGACAAAGTGTTTACCATTGGCACTTTTGAATATTAGAACTAAACCACACAGTGAGACTGGATTATCACCATATGAAATGTTATATGGCATGCCTTATTCTCAGGGGATGCCTCTAGGGAATAATGTGGTTGAAGATCATAATATTCAGAAGTATATAATCACCATTGGAAGAAGATTAAAAGAACTAAGAGAAATTGGAATGATGGCTCAAACACCGCCTTTAGGATTTGCAATTCATCAGCTAAAACCGGGAGATAAGGTTCTAATAAAAACCTGGAAAGGAAAAAGCCTATCTCCTATATGGGAAGGGCCTTTTCTTGTGTTACTTACTACTGAAACAGCTGTGAGAACAGTAGAAAGGGGTTGGACCCACGCATCCAGAGTGAAGGGGCCAATAACTATCGAAGCTTGAAGGGTTGAATCCACTCCTGGGGAACTGGAACTAATACTCTGGTAATGAAGCTATGCATGGATTAAGGACACCAGGTAAAAAGGAGAAAAGGGAGAAGGCAAGACCGGGGTAGGACTCTCCACTGCGGTGTGTATGGTCTACCGAGGGAGGCAACCCCTATGGGTATTGACTGCCGAGTGAGAGGGCCTCGACCGGACTTCTCCCATACTAAGGTTAAGTTGTCCCAGGGAAAATAATATAAGAATCTGTTTTAAATTCATATAAAGTTGTGATTAGTTTTCCAGGAGCCGGATCGCCCCGGAAAGCTGAATGGTAACAAAGCCCAAATCGATCCTGGAAGCGGGCCCAACCTCTTGATCGGAGACGTATACTACACTCTCAAGACTGGACGAAAATAAGGATAAAAAAAAAAAAAAAAAAAAAAAAAAAAAATGTTATACTTCCTGGTATTGTTATTACAGGGGCAATTAAGCCATGGGCAAGAATGGGGAAATAACTTTTTCACTCTGGGGGAGGAAGTGGCTAAGGCCTTTAGCCTTAGTAACTGCTGGGTTTGTGGCGGACCGGGGGGAGCTGAAAATTGGCCCTGGGTAGCTGGCCCGGTCGAACCTAAGTGGTGGGTTAGTAATTTGAGTGAAGTTCATGATGGGACGCAGTTTTGGAAAGAGGAAGCAGACCCGTGGAAATTGCACTCGTCAGATCGGGGTATATACTGTTTAAACAGAACAGGAACGGTACCAGTGGGAAAAAGCGTTTGCAACTGGACTTTGTCTCCTGGATATGATTGTACTGATCCTGAATGTAAACCTATAAACTGCACAGCACACAGTGGGAAATGGAACGCCACACATGTCCAGCTGAGAAACGGGACTTGGCTGAAATGCTCATATAAAGAATTCTTTGGACCTGGATGTGAAGCTGTGGCAAGAGCACAAGCGACAAGACAATTTGATGGTCAGATATTGAGCTGTCAGCGGGATAACGCCACTAAGGAACACCATGTGGTAAGGGTCTACCGTTGGAAATGGCAAAATGAAAATGGGGAGAGGGTGTTCTTTAAATATTTTTGGTCAGCTCATAATATGACAGGTTGCCAAAAGGGACTTAATTGTACTTGTGAGTGGAAATCTGATGCAGGGGCTTGGAGGTGTACATATGGAAAAAACATTGTAACAGGACCACTCGGTAACAAAGATACTCTGTACTTTCATGCTCCAAGAAACAAAGAAGGGTGGGATGGTCCTTTTCCAAATGGAACGTGGGCTCTAAAGGGACATTATTGGGTGTGTGGCAAACATGCTTATAAGAAACTACCGAAAAACTGGTCTGGTATATGCTATGTGGGGTACATAAGACCCTTGTTCTTTTTATTGTCACAAATACAAGGGAATAATTTAGGAATAAGACTATATGATGATCTGAATAGAATACAACGATCCATTGATGCTTCCTTAGCAGGGGGTAGTGCTCAAAAATGGGGAGAAAATGAGTGGCCTCCTGAAAGAATCATACAGTATTACGGACCAGCTACCTGGAACCCAAATGAGGTAGTATCAGGAGCCCGGGAACCTATTTATAATCTGAATCGAATAATTAGACTGCAAGCTGTCCTTGAAATTATAACCAATCAAACAGCGGCAGCTTTGGATCTTTTAGCTGATCAGTCCACCCAGATGAGGAATGCCATATTTCAACATAGAATGGTTTTAGACTATTTACTAGCAGAAGAAGGAGGTGTGTGTGGAAAACTGAATGATTCCAATTGTTGCTTACTAATCGATGATAATGGGAAAGTGGTTAAACAAATAACGAAGGAAATCAGAAAATTGGCTCATGTCCCAGTGCAAACTTGGAGGGGTACAGATTGGGATTTGTTTTCATGGCTGCCTGGAGGACCATGGGTTAAAAGAATAATGTTTTTGTTTTCATGTGGTATAATGATGTTATTATTTTTACCTTGTATGATACCTTGTTTTACATTACTAATACACCGAATAATAAATAGTACCCAGTTTGTAATGACTTCAATAGAGAAGAAAGGTGATGTATCAGTAATGATACTTAAGAAATGGGGTTCTCTCCCAGAACCGACAGATGAGATCCAATTGTTACTAGAAAAGGTTGAAGAGAGAACACGAATCAATACTATGGAAAAAGGAAGTGGGGAATTGTGAAATATGTTTCATTTGATTCGTGTCAGGATGAAACAACGCTAG
>NW_023311737.1:0-3363 GCF_011077185.1 Oxyura jamaicensis
AGTCCATTGTATCGCTCAACTTTACCGGAGGCTGGTGCGTGATAGGGGATGTGATATACCCACTCAATACCATGTTCTTTGGCCCAAGTATCTATAAGGTTGTTTCGGAAATGAGTCCCATTGTCTGACTCAATTCTTTCTGGGGTGCCATGTCGCCATAGCACTTGCTTTTCAAGGCCCAGGATAGTGTTTCGGGCAGTGGCATGGGGCACAGGATATGTTTCCAGCCACCCAGTGGTTGCTTCCACCATTGTAAGTACGTGGCGCTTACCATTGCGGGTTTGAGGGAGTGTGATGTAATCAATTTGCCAGGCCTCTCCATATTTATATTTCAGCCATCGTCCTCCGTACCAAAGAGGCTTTGACCGTTTGGCTTGCTTGATTGCAGCACATGTTTCACAATCATGAATAACCTGTGCTATAGTGTCCATGGTCAGGTCCACCCCTCGATCACGAGCCCATCTGTATGTTGCATCTCTGCCTTGATGGCCCGAGGTTTCATGGGCCCATCGGGCTACAAATAGTTCACCCTTATATTGCCAGTCCAGGTCCACCTGAGCCAGTTCAATCTTGGCAGCCTGATCCACCTGCTGGTTGTTTTGATGTTCTTCAGTAGCCCGATTCTTGGGCACATGGGCATCTACATGGCGTACCTTTACAACCAGGTTCTCTACCCGGGCAGCAATATCTTGCCATAATGCAGCAGCCCAAATGGGTTTGCCCCTGCGCTGCCAGTTGTTCTGTTTCCATTGCTGTAACCACCCCCAAAGGGCATTTGCTATCATCCACGAATCAGTGTATAGGTAGAGAACTGGCCACTTTTCTCGTTCAGCAATATCTAAAGCCAGCTGGATGGCTTTCACTTCTGCAAATTGACTCGATTCACCTTCTCCCTCAGCAGCTTCTGCAACTCATCGTGTAGGACTCCATACAGCAGCTTTCCATCTCCGATGCTTTCCCACAATGTGACGGGACCCGTCAGTGAACGGGGCATATCTCTTCTCATTTTCTGGTAGCTTGTTGTACAGTGGAGCTTCCTCAGCACGGACCACCTCCTCCTCTGATGACATCCCAAAGTATTTGCCTTCTGGCCAGTCCATAATCACTTCCAAGATTCCCGGACGACTGGGGTTTCCTATTCAAGCCCGCTGAGTAATCAGTGCAACCCACTTGCTCCATGTAGCATCAGTTGCATGATGTGTAGAGGGGACCCTTCCTTTGAACATCCAGCCCAGTACTGGCAGTCGGGGTGCCAGGAGGAGCTGTGCTTCAGTACCGACCACTTCCGAAGCAGATCGAACTCCTTCATATGCCGCCAATATCTCCTTTTCGGTTGGAGTGTAGCGGGCCTCAGATCCTCTGTATCCCCGACTCCAAAACCCTAGGGGTCGACCTCGAGTTTCCCCAGGTTCTTTCTGCCAGAGGCTCCAGGTGGGGCCATTCTCCCCGGCTGCGGTGTAGAGCACATTCTTTACATCTGGTCCCGTTCGGACTGGCCCAAGGGCTACTGCATGAACTATTTCCTGCTTAATTTGTTCAAAAGCTTGTCGTTGCTCAGGGCCCCATTCAAAATCATTCTTCTTACGGGTTACTTGGTAGAGCGGGTTTACAATCAGACTGTAATTTGGAATGTGCATTCTCCAAAACCCCACGACACCTAGGAAAGTTTGTGTTTCCTTTTTGCTAGTTGGTGGAGACATAGCTGTTATTTTGTTGATCACATCCATTGGGATTTGACGACGTCCATCTTGCCATTTTATTCCTAAAAACTGGATCTCTCGTGCAGGTCCTTTAACTTTACTTTGTTTTATGGCAAAACCGGCCTTCAGAAGGATTTGGATTATTTTCTTCCCTTTCTCAAAAACTTCCTTTGCTGTGTCACCCCACACAATGATGTCATCGATGTACTGCAGGTGTTCAGGAGCTTCCCCCTGCTCCAGCGCAGACTGGATCAGTCCATGGCAAATTGTAGGGCTATGTTTCCACCCCTGGGGCAGCCGATTCCAAGTATATTGGACTCCCCTCCAAGTAAAGGCAAACTGTGGCCTGCACTCTGCTGCTAGAGGGATGGAGAAAAATGCATTAGCGATATCAATTGTGGCGTACCACTTGGCTGCCTTTGATTCCAGTTCGTACTGAAGTTCTAGCATGTCCGGCACTGCAGCACTCAGTGGTGGTGTGACCTCATTCAGGCCACGATAGTCCACGGTTAGTCTCCACTCCCCATTAGACTTCCGCACTGGCCATATGGGACTATTAAAAGGTGAATGAGTCTTGCTGATCACTCCTTGGCTCTCCAGTTGACGAATTAGCTTATGGATGGGAATCAGGGAGTCTCGGTCGGTGCGATATTGCCGCCGGTGCACAGTTGTAGTAGCAATTGGCACTTGTTGTTCTTCGACCCTCAGCAACCCCACAACAAAAGGGTCCTCTGAGAGACCGGGCAAGGTAGACAATTGTTCAATGCCCTCTGTCTCTAAGGCAGCTATGCCAAAAGCCCAGCGGAACCCTTTTGGGTCCTTAAAATATCCTCTTCTAAGATAGTCTATGCCAAGGATGCACGGAGCATCCGGGCCAGTCACAATACAGTGCTTTTGCCACTCATTCCCAGGTAGACTCACTTCAGCCTCCAATACAGTTAACTGCTGGGATCCCCCTGTCACTCCATAACTACTGATAGGCTCTGGCCCTTTATAGCTTGATGACATTAGAGTACATTGGTTCGTTCAGGTGGGGAGGAAAATAATCTCTCTTCAAGGTGGTGGACCTTTTCAGAAAGTTTCTCCAAAGTATTCTCTTTTAGTTGATGGACGCTTTCAGAAAGTTTCTCCACAGCCGAGACGCAGGCCTGTAGGGAAGAGGAGAGGCTTTCTTCGTACTGCCGGAGTTGTTTAGCCACATCACCCACTGTGGGTTCCTCATCCTCTTTCCAGGCCATTATTGCCAATGAGCTGGCATATGATGATGGTGCACTCCGTACAAACTTCCGCCACATGGGTCGTGTACACCTGACTTCATCTGGATCTGTGGGTCCATCTGGATCTGTGGGTCCATTGTCTGGGTCCTCATAAATCACCTCCCGTACGGCTAATTCCCTCAGGTACTGGATTCCCTTCTCCATAGTGGTCCACTTGCTTGGCAGACATACAAGTTCTTCCTTGTAGGGAAACCTTTCCCTTACAGCATACAGGAGACGCCTCCAGAGGCTGTGAGATCGTGCTCCATCTCCAATTGCTTTGTCAATGCCTGCATCTCTAGCAAGGGATCCCAGCCACCTGGCTTCCTTGCCCTCTAATTCCACACAATTGGCTCCGGTATCCCAGCACCGGAGCAGCCAGGTGACAAGCTGCTCACCTATGCAGC
>NW_023311738.1:0-3904 GCF_011077185.1 Oxyura jamaicensis
CCCATTGCTTTCAGTGTAGTCTTTAACAGTCCATTGTATCGCTCAACCTTACTGGATGCTGGTGCATGATAGGGGATGTGATACACCCACTCAATACCATGTTCTTTGGCCCAAGTATCTATAAGGTTGTTTCGGAAATGAGTCCCATTGTCTGACTCAATTCTTTCTGGGGTGCCATGTCGCCATAGCACTTGCTTTTCAAGGCCCAGGATAGTGTTTCGGACAGTGGCATGGGGCACAGGATATGTTTCCAGCCACCCAGTGGTTGCTTCCACCATTGTAAGTACGTGGCGCTTACCATTGCGGGTTTGAGGGAGTGTGATGTAATCAATTTGCCAGGCCTCTCCATATTTATATTTCAGCCATCGTCCCCCGTACCAAAGAGGCTTTGACCGTTTGGCTTGCTTGATTGCAGCACATGTTTCACAATCATGAATGACCTGTGCTATAGTGTCCATGGTCAGGTCCACCCCTCGATCACGAGCCCATCGGTATGTTGCATCTCTGCCTTGATGGCCCGAGGTTTCATGGGCCCATCGGGCTACAAATAGTTCACCCTTATATTGCCAGTCCAGGTCCACCTGAGCCAGTTCAATCTTGGCAGCCTGATCCACCTGCTGGTTGTTTTGATGTTCTTCACTAGCCCGATTCTTGGGCACATGGGCATCTACATGGCGTACCTTTACAACCAGGTTCTCTACCCGGGCAGCAATATCTTGCCATAATGCAGCAGCCCAAATGGGTTTGCCCCTGCGCTGCCAGTTGTTCTGTTTCCATTGCTGTAACCACCCCCAAAGGGCATTTGCTACCATCCACGAATCAGTGTATAGGTAGAGAACTGGCCACTTTTCTCGTTCAGCAATATCTAAAGCCAGCTGGATGGCTTTCACTTCTGCAAATTGACTCGATTCACCTTCTCCCTCAGCAGCTTCTGCAACTCGTCGTGTAGGACTCCATACAGCAGCTTTCCATCTCCGATGCTTTCCCACAATGTGACGGGACCCGTCAGTGAACGGGGCATATCTCTTCTCATTTTCTGGTAGCTTGTTGTACAGTGGAGCTTCCTCAGCACGGACCACCTCCTCCTCTGATGACATCCCAAAGTATTTGCCTTCTGGCCAGTCCATAATCACTTCCAAGATTCCCGGACGACTGGGGTTTCCTATTCGAGCCCGCTGAGTAATCAGTGCAACCCACTTGCTCCATGTAGCATCAGTTGCATGATGTGTAGAGGGGACCCTTCCTTTGAACATCCAGCCCAGTACTGGCAGTCGGGGTGCCAGGAGGAGCTGTGCTTCAGTACCGACCACTTCCGAAGCAGATCGAACTCCTTCATATGCCGCCAATATCTCCTTTTCGGTTGGAGTGTAGCGGGCCTCAGATCCTCTGTATCCCCGACTCCAAAACCCTAGGGGTCGACCTCGAGTTTCCCCAGGTTCTTTCTGCCAGAGGCTCCAGGTGGGGCCATTCTCCCCGGCTGCGGTGTAGAGCACATTCTTTACATCTGGTCCCGTTCGGACTGGCCCAAGGGCTACTGCATGAACTATTTCCTGCTTAATTTGTTCAAAAGCTTGTCGTTGCTCAGGGCCCCATTCAAAATCATTCTTCTTACGGGTTACTTGGTAGAGCGGGTTTACAATCAGACTGTAATTTGGAATGTGCATTCTCCAAAACCCCACGACACCTAGGAAAGTTTGTGTTTCCTTTTTGCTAGTTGGTGGAGACATAGCTGTTATTTTGTTGATCACATCCATTGGGATTTGCTGACGTCCATCTTGCCATTTTATTCCTAAAAACTGGATCTCTCCTGCAGGTCCTTTAACTTTACTTTGTTTTATGGCAAAACCGGCCTTCAGAAGGATTTGGATTATTTTCTTCCCTTTCTCAAAAACTTCCTTTGCTGTGTTACCCCACACAATGATGTCATCGATGTACTGCAGGTGTTCAGGAGCTTCCCCCTGCTCCAGCGCAGACTGGATCAGTCCATGGCAAATTGTAGGGCTATGTTTCCACCCCTGGGGCAGCCGATTCCAAGTATATTGGACTCCCCTCCAAGTAAAGGCAAACTGTGGCCTGCACTCTGCTGCTAGAGGGATGGAGAAAAATGCATTAGCGATATCAATTGTGGCGTACCACTTGGCTGCCTTTGATTCCAGTTCGTACTGAAGTTCTAGCATGTCCGGCACTGCAGCACTCAGTGGTGGTGTGACTTCGTTCAGGCCATGATAGTCCACGGTTAGTCTCCACTCACCATTAGACTTTTGCACTGGCCATATGGGACTATTAAAAGGTGAATGAGTCTTGCTGATCACTCCTTGGCTCTCCAGTTGACGAATTAGCTCATGGATGGGAATCAGGGAGTCTCGGTCGGTGCGATATTGCCGCCGGTGCACAGTTGTAGTAGCAATTGGCACTTGTTGTTCTTCGACCCTCAGCAACCCCACAACAAAAGGGTCCTCTGAGAGACCGGGCAAGGTAGACAATTGTTCAATGCCCTCTGTCTCTAAGGCAGCTATGCCAAAAGCCCAGCGGACCCCTTTTGGGTCCTTAAAATATCCTCTTCTAAGATAGTCTATGCCAAGGATGCATGGAGCATCCGGGCCAGTCACAATACGGTGTTTTTGCCACTCATTCCCAGTTAGACTCAGTTCAGCTTCCAATACAGTTAATTGCTGGGATCCTCCCGTCATTCCATAAATACTGATGGGCTCTGGCCCTGTATAGCTTGATGGCATTAGAGTACATTGTGCACCGGTGTCTACTAAAGCCTTATACTTCTGTGCGTCTGATGTGCCAGGCCATCGAATCCACACAGTCCAATAAACTCGATTGTCCCTTTCCTCCCCCTGGCTGGAGGCAGGGCCCCTCTAATCCTCGTCAGAATCTTCATTCCTGTGTTTAAAGGACTGCCTGCTGGAAGTTGGAGCAGCAAACTTTTCAGAGACCCCCTTTTTCCCAATTGTTTTCTTTTGCAACTCACGTACCCGTGCCTCTAGGGTCGCAGTGGATTTTCCATCCCATTTTCTCATGTCCTCTCCATGGTCACGTAGGTAAAACCACAGGATGGCACGAGGTGTGTATCCACCATATCGTCTTCCTTGCACGGATGAGCGCTTACCCCTAATAGCAGAGACATTGGTTTGTACAGGAGGGGAGGAAAATAAACTCTCTTTAAGTTGCTGGACCTCTTCAGAGAGTTTCTCCAAAGTATTCTCTTTTAGTTGGTGGACCCTGGTTCGTTCAGGTGGGGAAGAAAATAATCTCTCTTCAAGGTGGTGGACCTTTTCAGAAAGTTTCTCCAAAGTATTCTCTTTTAGTTGATGGACGCTTTCAGAAAGTTTCTCCACAGCCGAGACGCAGGCCTGTAGGGAAGAGGAGAGGCTTTCTTCGTACTGCCGGAGTTGTTTAGCCACATCACCCACTGTGGGTTCCTCATCCTCTTTCCAGGCCATTATTGCCAATGAGCTGGCATATGATGATGGTGCACTCCGTACAAACTTCCGCCACATGGGTCGAGTACACCTGACTTCATCTGGATCTGTGAGTACTTGTCCATTGTCTGGGTCCTCATAAATCACCTCCCGTACGGCTAATTCCCTCAGGTACTGGATTCCCTTCTCCATCGTGGTCCACTTGCCTGGCAGACATACAAGTTCTTCCTTGTAGGGATACCTTTCCCTTACAGCATACAGGAGACGCCTCCAGAGGCTGTGAGATCGTGCTCCATCTCCAATTGCTTTGTCAATGCCTGCATCTCTAGCAAGGGATCCCAGCCGCCTGGCTTCCTTGCCCTCTAATTCCACACAATTGGCTCCGGTATCCCAGCACCGGAGCAGCCAGGTGACAAGCTGCTCACCTATGCAGCGACCAAAATCTTTTCGCACATCTCGTAGCTCACGCTGGT
>NW_023311738.1:4004-4376 GCF_011077185.1 Oxyura jamaicensis
CATCTTCATCCTCCTGCTCCTCTGATAGCCCGACCTCGTCTTCTCTACACCTAGACCTAGCAGAAGACTCTCTGCGTTCTAAACGACCTGAGTCTCTATACCACTTTTTCACCTTGTCTACAGGGGCAACTTGTACTGCTACAGCTCGTTTCTCTGACCCAACCACAGGGTCTGCCACAGGGGTTGGAACACCCTCTGCAGGGGCAACTTGCACTGCTACGGCTCGTTTCTCTGGCCCAGCCACAGGAGCTGGAGCGGCTGCAGGAGCTGGAGCTGGAACAGCTACAGGAGCAGGAGCTGGAGCGGCTGCAGGAGCTGGAGCTGGAGCTGCAGGAGCTGGAGCGGCTGCAGGAGCAGGAACTGGAGCGGCTG
>NW_023311739.1:0-1786 GCF_011077185.1 Oxyura jamaicensis
TTCACAGAATCACAGAATTTCTAGGTTGGAAGAGACCTCAAGATCATCGAGTCCAACCTCTAACCTAACACTAACAGTCCCCACTAAACCATATCCCTAAGCTCTACATCTAACCGTCTTTTGAAGACTTCCAGGGATGGTGACTCCACCACCTCCCTGGGCAGCCTGTTCCAATGCCTCACAACCCTTTCAGTAAAGAAGCTCTTCCTAACATCTAACCTAAAACTCCCCTGGCGCAACTTTAGCCCATTCCCCCTCGTCCTGTCACCAGGCACGTGGGAGAACAGACCAACCCCCACCTCTCTACAGCCTCCTTTAAGGTATCTGTAGAGAGCAATAAGGTCGCCCCTGAGCCTCCTCTTCTCCAGGCTGAATAAGCCCAGCTCCTTCAGCCGCTCCTCGTAGGACTTGTTCTCCAGGCCCCTCACCAGCTTCGTCGCCCTTCTTTGGACCCGCTCAAGCACCTCGATGTCCTTCTTGTAGCGAGGGGCCCAAAACTGAACACAGTACTCAAGGTGCGGCCTCACCAGAGCCGAGTACAGGGGGACGATCACCTCCCTAGCCCTGCTGGTCACACTATTTCTGATACAAGCCAGGATGCCGTTGGCCTTCTTGGCCACCTGAGCACACTGCTGGCTCATATTCAGCCGACTGTCCACTATCACTCCCAGGTTCTTCTCCGCCTGGCAGCTCTCCAACCACTCATCTCCCAGCCTGTAGCTCTGCTTGGGGTTATTACGCCCCACGTGCAGGACCCGGCACTTGGCCTTGTTAAACTTCATGCAGTTGACCCCAGCCCATCGGTGCAGCCCATCCAGATCCTCCTGCAGAGCCTTCCTACCCTCGAGCAGATCGACACACGCACCTAACTTGGTGTCATCTGCAAACTTACTGAGGGTGCACTCAATGCCCTCGTCCAGATCATTGATGAAGATGTTAAAGAGGACCGGCCCCAGCACCGAGCCCTGGGGGATGCCACTAGTGACTGGCCTCCAACTGGACTTGACTCCATTTACCACAACTCTTTGGGCCCGGCTATCCAGCCAGTTTCTAACCCAACGAAGCGTGCGCCAGTCCAAGCCAAGAGCAGCCAGTTTCTTGAGGAGAATGCTGTGGGAGACGGTGTCAAAAGCCTTGCTGAAGTCAAGGTAGACCACATCCACAGCCTTTCCCTCGTCCACCCAGCGCAACGCTTTGTCATAGAAGGAGATCAGGTTCGTCAAGCAGGACCTGCCTTCCATAAACCCATGCTGACTGGGCCTGATCGCCTGCTTGCCCTTCAAGTGCCGCATGATGACTCCCAAGAGGATCTGCTCCATGAGCTTCCCTGGTACTGAGGTCAAACTGACAGGCCTGTAGTTCCCCGGGTCAGCCCTCCGGCCCTTCTTGTAGATGGGCGTCACATTCGCTAGCCGCCAGTCAGCTGGGACCTCCCCCGATAGCCAGGACTGCTGATAAATGATGGATAGTGGCTTGGCCAGCTCCTCTGCCAGTTCTCTCAGTACCCTTGGGTGGATCCCATCCGGCCCCATCGACTTGTGCACATCCAAGTGCCGTAGCAGGTCACCAACCAGTTCTTCATGGATGGTGAGGGCCACATCCTGCTCCCCATCCCCTTCCACCAGCTCAGGGTACTGGGAATCCAGAGAACAACCGGTATTGCCGCTAAAGACTGAGGCAAAGAAGGCATTGAGCACCTCCGCCTTTTCCTCATCTCTTGTAACTAAGTTTCCCCCTGCATCCAGTAAAGGATGGAGATTCTCCTTTGTCCTCCTTTTTGTGTTGA
>NW_023311740.1:0-6462 GCF_011077185.1 Oxyura jamaicensis
CGAGGCCGCATTATTTCCTGTAACCATCCCTCAGTGCACACAGTAAAGGCAACAGTTCCCGGGGCTGCTCTTAGTTGCAAATTATAACCTAAGTCAAATGTGATCGGCAAAGATTGGCCAATGCTCCCTTGCAGGGTGAGGAGTTCAGGGAAGCAGGATGGGGAAGTGGGCACCAGGCCTACTGTTTGTTTGGAAACTGGCTCTCCGTGGATCATAATGCATCTCTTTCCTTCCTCCTTTGTTCCAGTAAGTGAGCTCTCCTTGGAGCCTCTTGCACCCTGAACCTGATGAACTGGGATGGTTGTGGCTGCCGAGTCTCCTCCCCAGACTGGATTTTTCCCCTTTAATGCCAGTAAGGCAGAGCAGAAGCAGAAGTGGGCCCTGGTGAAGTGCCCGGAGGGAGGAAGCCTCGTTGTGTGCCTGCTGCTGCCTGCTCGACCTGCCTCTGAAAGCTTCTGCCCAGCCCAAGCTGGTGGCTGTGCCCACGCTTTATTCAAGCTGAGCGGGACAGGGCTGCTAAGGGGAAACCTGCACAAAAGCAAGTGGCATATTTGCCCTTTAGGCTGAGCGTGCCATGCTTCATAAAGCTTTTGTCCTCAAAGACACCCTCACTGAGTGCTGGCTGGCTTCTGCTTCCCCCCCCTCTTCTAGAAGAGTTAGCTGGTGAGCCTGCTCCAGGGGCCCGCACATGCCAATGGTGCAAAAGGTTTGGAAGGGTTGTTTTGGGGTAGGGAGCACATACCTATCTGGGCGTTCAGCAGGAGGGCCAGACCTTTGAAAAAAAAATTGTGAGATTAGTCTTTGAGAAGCAAGGTAATTCCTAGCTAGCAGAAACCCTTTGGTAGATAGATACATGTCAATGCAGACGTTAAAACTGCTTCTAACTCTGGAGCAATTTTTATTTCTTTTCCTAAGGATCTTTGTGAACCCAACATTTCCTCTGCCTCAGGTCAAAATTCATTCTGAGGGAAGCGAAGGCATTGAAAAGCTTGTGGTCATGAATGGCTCAGTATGCTGCTGCTTTGGTCAGCTCTCGTTAGGCAACAGGTGATTTAAGGAGTTTTACTGCCCCTGAGCATGGCTGAAACAGCAGAAACCGACAGGCATACACAGACAGTAATAGCTCGTCTGTTAGCATGACAGAAGATGACAGCAGGGCAGTTTTGTTCCTCATACTGTCATTTATTTTTATTTTTTATTTTGTTCCAATCCCATGTTTCAATTAAATAAAGCAATTAAATTAAAAAATGCATATCTAAGGAAGGAGAAGAAATCAAGTTGAAAGTCACGAGGCATTTAAAAATCCCCAAAATATGCTATTGATTTTTCTTAGAGAAAAAAAGAGAATGCAACATCTTTAACCCTAAAAGACCCCTTTCCTAACCCCCAGTATAACAGCGAGAGAGCCACAAATACTTGTCATGAAGCTGAAAAACTAAGTTTGGAAGCAGGACTTACCGGTAAGCAGAGTGAGCTTGGCCATCTTGGACCAGAACTGATCCAGGGCAGGCTGCTTCCCACTTTTATACACTTCTCTAATTTCGTATGAGTCTTCTGTCAACAATGATGCCCAACCGTTACCCAAGTTGATAAAGTTAAAAAAGTGTCACAGAAAATGATAGCAGTACAATGGCCTTAACACTCTAGCAGAAAATATCAAGATTATCAGCCTGTGCTGTTTTGTGGTGCTGGCAGAGTAGTTGAAGAACAAGATTAGATGGCTTTTCTTCTTCGAAATCATGTTTGCAACGAGAGGCTTTGTGTCAATATTGGCGGTTACGCAGGGATAGATGTCTGAAGTGTTCAACCTTGCCTTGTCATTGTGTCTGCATGGAGGCAGCAGGTGGTGCCAAACCAAAGGGTTTGCAAGGGTTTTGTCTCCTTGGCTGGGGCAGTCAGCGAGGTAGGGTTGAGCAGGGCTTGGGCTCACAGCCGTGGGCTTTTTGGGGAACAGAGGAACGGGGCTCACTTGGCATAGCAAGGCATTGGTCAGGATGCTGAGGGCTTTGTGGTCTGTGTTGTCTCTTGCCCACGCTGCCTAAGCTTGCTGTCAGTGCAGGGAAGTGGAGTGGGCGTTGTGGTGTCCCAGCAGGAAAGCAAACCAAGTCAGCCTCTGCTGAGCGCTTCTCCCACTTGCTGCTGGGCCCGTTGGTGTAGGCAAGTGAGCAAGGGCAGGGGAGAAGCCTTGCCTTGGCTTTCTGTGGAGCTCCTTAACGTGAAATTGCTGGAATCTCTTACATTCTGCATGAGCTTGTCAGCAGTCATTGGCTGTTTTCTCTGTCCCGAGACATTACATAATTCCTGTTTTATGATGTGAAGGTGAATTTCCAGGCAGTCGTCCAGACTTGGTGGAACGGGAGCCTGGCAAACACCCACAGGCTTGTCCTTATCACATGCTGGTGCTGAAGCCGATGACCTGCAGATTAACATGCATTAGAGCAACCTGTCAGGTTTTTTGCTTGCATTGATTGAGATATGGTGGATAATTAAAAAGACGACTATCCTCAAGGATTATTTTTCCAGTGTGTTTCTGAGCTGATAAGGTAACACAGTACAAACTCAGTAGGAATAGATTTGTAATGTTGCACCCTCAGTGACCTTTGGAGCCTTGCAGGTGAAGGTCTCTTATCTGCACAAGTATGGTTCACTGTGAAGAGGAAAGCACCTGCGGCTGGATCAAAGAAGGTAATTTGTCTGTATATGGTGGTAACAAACGTCAGGTGGGCAAATGTTGGAATTTTTCTTTAGGAATTCTTCTGTCTTTTCTCCATAAGAAATGTAGCAGGCCTTTGGTTCCCGTGGGAGTGGTGGCAGGCCTTGAGGAAGGGCAGAATTGGTCCCTGCCAGAGGAACTTTGCAGTCACAGTCAAAGTGCAGAGTATTCAGAGACCTTGCATATTATTCCTGTAGCTGACGTTTTGGGTTCCAGAGAGATCCAGCAATCTGGATTGTTTCTGCTTCAGTTTCAGTTCATACACTAATGACAATTGTCATTATTGTCATTCTGTGACTATGCTAGGATTAAGTCTGTCTGCCCTTCAACTGCCTGGACTTATTCTGTTGAATGATGGAAAAGAGACAAGGATTTTCATGTTTTCTCTGCCTGAGCAATGCCCAGGTGTCCCCATCCTGCTGTTCAACTCCAGGTTCTTCTTTTCTTCCTTTTTCAGGCCCA
The DNA here is from genome assembly GCF_011077185.1 of Oxyura jamaicensis. Taxonomy (NCBI): domain Eukaryota; kingdom Metazoa; phylum Chordata; class Aves; order Anseriformes; family Anatidae; genus Oxyura; species Oxyura jamaicensis. The sequence goes on from NW_023311740.1 coordinate 3,176, forward strand.
GAGGTTTGCAGGGTTGGGCACGGCACTTGCAGTCTTGTATCCATCTGCTGTGAGATGCTTCTGTTAAGTGACTCTCGGCAAACTCTCTGTTCCAGGAAGATCTTAACCATCCTGTATTCCAGGAAGTTCTTGACCATCCTGCCATTGCCAGCCCTGGTGTACAAGAGGCACTGCCTTAGAGATGTTGTTTTGTTCTACCTGCCCTTGCCAGGGAGATTAGGCAGGTCATTGGGTAAGGCTTAAGTGGGGAGCAAAAAGTAAAGGTCAGTGGAGTGGCACCATGGATTTAGATAAATATGCCCTGTCCTAACCCTTATCCGGACACAGAGGTGTGGGTATCAACCCCCTGATACGGGGAGGTTGGAGCTGACAGCCCATACAGGCATTTGTGCCCATGGAAATGTTTCGCTGGGCAAGTGTGGTGTCAGCAGGGCATGGCCTGGGTGGCTTTCCATACAAAGTGGGGCTGCTTTAGGTCACTTTTTCTAGGCAAAGATGCTGTTGAGCTAGTATAAATGCATTCTGGACTTATTTCTTGGATGCGAGAAGCCATATGATATTGCCAGTGAAAATCTGGGCAGAGTTCTGCCAGCTTTCAGCTGCTGCTCTGAATTTCCTCCCTGCAGGCAGATAGCTCAGTTTTTCAGCTGGTTTTCCAGCTCTCTCTCCTTCTCAGAGTCTGCTTTTAAAAAATACCTCATGACCAGGGAAGGTGAGGGCAAAAAGGTGGTGTAGCCGATGTGCACAGGGCATGGTAGGGTTTTGAGGTACTTTTCTGCATGTCTGCACATCGGAGGGAGCTGTAATGAAAGTCAAACGTGCCGAAGTGCAGCGAGGGCTGATGTGCCCTTGAGCAGAAGGTCCCACGGGGCTGCTGCAGCGTTTCAGTTCTGCTTCTCACGGGGAGCTGAAGTGATGTGGGCAGCTGAAGTGCCACGCATAAGTGAACTGCAGCCCTGGCACATGTGAATGAGAGGTGTCTGTGGTGGGAACAGCCTATGAACACTTGCAGGGCCCTGGCTCTGCTATTTTGAAGTATGTTCTCCTGACCAGTGACCCAGTATGAAACAGCAGGCTGCTCTTGCTTCTGTTGCATAGCCTTTTTTGCTCTTTGGTTTGTTTTCAAGAGTTTCTGAGACTCCTTCCCTGTATCTAAGAGCAGAAACCTCTTACTGACATTTTTAAGACACTATTTGCATCGTGGATGGGCAGTAAGTTCCTGAGCAACAGAAGAGGTTTGTCTTGGGGCACGAGGCTCCTTGTGCCCCTGACCATACAGTGCACTTTCAGGGCTCAAGGACACATCAGGACTCTGTGGAGCTGGTACGTGCCCAGTCCTGCAGTAGGAGGGGAATTGCTGCAGCTGTCTCAAGGCCAGAGCACTAGGGCTGGGGGACCTTTCAAGGCCGGCTCCTTTGCCGGGTGACTTTTCCGGGAGAATGCTTTTTTCCTAGACAGCAGCAAAGGCTTTGCACAAGGGCTCTCGGAGGGGCAGGCTCCTGGCTGTGTTACTGCCACCTTTGTGTGGGTGCTCCCTGGTGGCACAGCCTGGTCTGCCCGGCCCTCTCTTTCTGCTTTCTTCCCCTCTGACTGAGATGGCCCTGCTGGGAAAGCAAGAAAGCCCTGGAAAATGCCTGCCTAGGGCTCTTCAAATGCTGCTTGGGGATTCAAGCCCTTCCCTGAACATGGATGTGCATATTGGGAGAGAGTCAGGGAGCATCAAAATATGAAGAGCAAGATGAGCCAATACAATGTGGATAGTTACTTTTGCAGAATACTTTATTTAATTGTTATTGTTCCACAGAATCAGATCAGAGGTTCTGTCTGCCGTGATAGAACTGGTGTCTTCATGCCCAGTTGCAGCAGGAACAGATGGTATTATTCACAAGGTCTGCCTACAAATTTTGCAAATAACTTTTTTTATGTTCAAACATTCGTACAAGCTGCTCTTGTCTTGTAAGTCTGGATGGCTTTACCAGCAGAGAAGCCACTCACACCACAGCCACTGGAATTGCTACTCCAGCTCATGCTCACACACCCATTTCAACTTCCAGCGCTAGGAGCTGCAGGGACTTGAGGACTGGACTGTTAATACGCTGTGCAGCCTGAAACAAAAGCAAGAAGGAGGTCTCCTATTTAAATGGATTATATTTCTACTGGTATTCTCTCCCTTCCCTCCTTTCATTGTCCCACAGTGCTCTGAGCACACCACCTTTTTGTTGCTTAAAAAATTTCCACGAATCCCACACCACCCAAGTTACTCACTGCTGCTTTGCAGGCCAAGAGCATTCTTCAGGGTGTTGATCAGGGGATATTTGCCCTGTTTGCAGAAAGAGCCAGTGAAGTCATCCAGATCAATCGTCCAAACCATAGCACCTGCATAGTTGTTCTTCTTCAGCCAGTCAGCCTGTGTAGTGCCAGGGGAGAAATCCCAATTAGTCCAAGAGCTGCTGTTGCAGAAGGGCTCCTGGAGTGTGATTAGTACAGCCACACTGCCCACCGTACCTTGATGTTGAAGCTCTTGATGTTGTCGTAGCCAACCCATTCATTGCCCTTGTAGGCATAGGGCACGTCCTGGGGGGCATCCCAAGCCTGGGTGGCTCCAGAGTCCAGGAACGTGCAGATCTAGGAAGAAAGGGCAGTTAGTGGGAATTTATCAGGTGTCCTACAAGGAAGGGCAGTTGGAATATTCCATGGATCCACTAGATAAAATTCCTTGTCAGGCACCTTGAAGGGTGTTTGTGTTCTTGTCTGCCTAGGTGTGAGGGAACACACATACCTCATAGTAAGCGAGCAGCCCAGCCTCCTTTGTGTAAGGTCCAGCAGGCCCAGGTCCCGATGTTGGTGCACCGAGAGCTGTGTTTGATGGGTTCTGCAGGATGAAGTTATGTCCATAGGTGGGGAATCCAACGAGGAGCTTCTCAGCTGGGGCACCATTGCTCTTCCAGTAGTTCATAGCATAATCCTATACAAGGACATAACAGTTCAAGCCTGTGCCAGGATTTGTAGGCAGGAGGGTGAATTCTTAAAGTTCTCATCAGTGGTGTGATCACAGTGATCTGTGGGACAGACTCCTAAAGTGTACTTACAACACTGAGGTAGGCATTGCCGTCACTGTACAGTGGGCTGTTCTCCCCAGTCTTTCCATCCCAGGAGCTATAGAAGTCATAAGTCATCACATGGAAATAGTCCAGGTACCTGTGGAGAACGTTCCATGTGTCTTTGTCCTGGCCAGTTCACTCACCCAGACTGGGAGGTTCCTTTAGTCCTGGCCACTGATGCCCCAA
>NW_023311741.1:0-6274 GCF_011077185.1 Oxyura jamaicensis
GCAATCCCACGAATGGGTTTGCCTTTTCCTGAGGCAGGAGTAGCCCAAACTGTTTTACCTAGCATATTTCTTACATGCACTACAGGAACTTTATCCCCTTCTACTATACGTAGCAGGTTTGATTGGGCAGGTCCAGCTCGATTGGCAGATCCCCTAGTATTGACTAACCAGGTGGCCTTTGCCAAATGTGTGTCCCAATTTCTGAATGTCCCAGCACCCATTGCTTTCAGTGTAGTCTTTAACAGTCCATTGTATCGCTCAACTTTACCGGAGGCTGGTGCGTGATAGGGGATGTGATACACCCACTCAATACCATGTTCTTTGGCCCAAGTATCTATAAGGTTGTTTCGGAAATGAGTCCCATTGTCTGACTCAATTCTTTCTGGGGTGCCATGTCGCCATAGCACTTGCTTTTCAAGGCCCAGGATAGTGTTTCGGGCAGTGGCATGGGGCACAGGATATGTTTCCAGCCACCCAGTGGTTGCTTCCACCATTGTAAGTACGTGGCGCTTACCATTGCGGGTTTGAGGGAGTGTGATGTAATCAATTTGCCAGGCCTCTCCATATTTATATTTCAGCCATCGTCCCCCGTACCAAAGAGGCTTTGACCGTTTGGCTTGCTTGATTGCAGCACATGTTTCACAATCGTGAATGACCTGTGCTATAGTGTCCATGGTCAGGTCCACCCCTCGATCACGAGCCCATCGGTATGTTGCATCTCTGCCTTGATGGCCCGAGGTTTCATGGGCCCATCGGGCTACAAATAGTTCACCCTTATGTTGCCAGTCCAGGTCCACCTGAGCCAGTTCAATCTTGGCAGCCTGATCCACCTGCTGGTTGTTTTGATGTTCTTCAGTAGCCCGATTCTTGGGCACATGGGCATCTACATGGCGTACCTTTACAACCAGGTTCTCTACCCGGGCAGCAATATCTTGCCATAATGCAGCAGCCCAAATGGGTTTGCCCCTGCGCTGCCAGTTGTTCTGTTTCCATTGCTGTAACCACCCCCAAAGGGCATTTGCTACCATCCATGAATCAGTGTATAGGTAGAGAACTGGCCACTTTTCTCGTTCAGCAATATCTAAAGCCAGCTGGATGGCTTTTACTTCTGCAAATTGACTCGATTCACCTTCTCCCTCAGCAGCTTCTGCAACTCGTCGTGTAGGACTCCATACAGCAGCTTTCCACCTCCGATGCTTTCCCACAATGCGACAGGACCCGTCAGTGAACAGGGCATATCTCTTCTCATTTTCTGGTAGCTTGTTGTACAGTGGAGCTTCCTCAGCACGGACCACCTCGTCCTCTGATGACATCCCAAAGTATTTGCCTTCTGGCCAATCCATAATCACTTCCAAGATTCCCGGACGACTGGGGTTTCCTATTCGAGCCCGCTGAGTAATCAGTGCAACCCACTTGCTCCATGTAGCATCAGTGGCATGATGTGTAGAGGGGACCCTTCCTTTGAACATCCAGCCCAGTACTGGCAGTCGGGGTGCCAGGAGGAGCTGTGCTTCAGTACCGACCACTTCCGAAGCAGATCGAACTCCTTCATATGCCGCCAATATCTCCTTTTCGGTTGGAGTGTAGCGGGCCTCAGATCCTCTGTATCCCCGACTCCAAAACCCTAGGGGTCGACCTCGAGTTTCCCCAGGTTCTTTCTGCCAGAGGCTCCAGGTGGGGCCATTCTCCCCGGCTGCGGTGTAGAGCACATTCTTTACATCTGGTCCCGTTCGGACTGGCCCAAGGGCTACTGCATGAACTATTTCCTGCTTAATTTGTTCAAAAGCTTGTCGTTGCTCAGGGCCCCATTCAAAATCATTCTTCTTACGGGTTACTTGGTAGAGCGGGTTTACAATCAGACTGTAATTTGGAATGTGCATTCTCCAAAACCCCACGACACCTAGGAAAGTTTGTGTTTCCTTTTTGCTAGTTGGTGGAGACATAGCTGTTATTTTGTTGATCACATCCATTGGGATTTGACGACGTCCATCTTGCCATTTTATTCCTAAAAACTGGATCTCTCGTGCAGGTCCTTTAACTTTACTTTGTTTTATGGCAAAACCGGCCTTCAGAAGGATTTGGATTATTTTCTTCCCTTTCTCAAAAACTTCCTTTGCTGTGTCACCCCACACAATGATGTCATCGATGTACTGCAGGTGTTCAGGAGCTTCCCCCTGCTCCAGCGCAGACTGGATCAGTCCATGGCAAATTGTAGGGCTATGTTTCCACCCCTGGGGCAGCCGATTCCAAGTATATTGGACTCCCCTCCAAGTAAAAGCAAACTGTGGCCTGCACTCTGCTGCTAGAGGGATGGAGAAAAATGCATTAGCGATATCAATTGTGGCGTACCACTTGGCTGCCTTTGATTCCAGTTCGTACTGAAGTTCTAGCATGTCCGGCACTGCAGCACTCAGTGGTGGTGTGACCTCATTCAGGCCACGATAGTCCACGGTTAGTCTCCACTCCCCATTAGACTTCCGCACTGGCCATATGGGACTATTAAAAGGTGAATGAGTCTTGCTGATCACTCCTTGGCTCTCCAGTTGACGAATTAGCTCATGGATGGGAATCAGGGAGTCTCGGTCGGTGCGATATTGCCGCCGGTGCACAGTTGTAGTAGCAATTGGCACTTGTTGTTCTTCGACCCTCAGCAACCCCACAACAAAAGGGTCCTCTGAGAGACCGGGCAAGGTAGACAATTGTTCAATGCCCTCTGTCTCTAAGGCAGCTATGCCAAAAGCCCAGCGGAACCCTTTTGGGTCCTTAAAATATCCTTTTCTAAGATAGTCTATGCCAAGGATGCATGGAGCATCCGGGCCAGTCACAATACGGTGTTTTTGCCACTCATTCCCAGTTAGACTCAGTTCAGCTTCCAATACAGTTAATTGCTGGGATCCTCCCGTCACTCCATAAATACTGATGGGCTCTGGCCCTTTATAGCTTGATGGCATTAGAGTACATTGTGCACCGGTGTCTACTAAAGCCTTATACTTCTGTGCGTCTGATGTGCCAGGCCATCGAATCCACACAGTCCAATAAACTCGATTGTCCCTTTCCTCCCCCTGGCTGGAGGCAGGGCCCCTCTAATCCTCGTCAGAATCTTCATTCCTGTGTTTAAAGGACTGCCTGCTGGAAGTTGGAGCAGCAAACTTTTCAGAGACCCCCTTTTTCCCAATTGTTTTCTTTTGCAACTCACGTACCCGTGCCTCTAGGGTCGCGGTGGATTTTCCATCCCATTTTCTCATGTCCTCTCCATGGTCACGTAGGTAAAACCACAGGATGGCCCGAGGTGTGTATCCACCATATCGTCTTCCTTGCACGGATGAGCGCTTACCCCTAATAGCAGAGACATTGGTTTGTACAGGAGGGGAGGAAAATAAACTCTCTTTAAGTTGCTGGACCTCTTCAGAGAGTTTCTCCAAAGTATTCTCTTTTAGTTGGTGGACCTTGGTTCGTTCAGGTGGGGAAGAAAATAATCTCTCTTTAAGTTGCTGGACCTCTTCAGAGAGTTTATCCAAAGTATTCTCTTTTAGTTGATGGACGCTTTCAGAAAGTTTCTCCACAGCCGAGACGCAGGCCTGTAGGGAAGAGGAGAGGCTTTCTTCGTACTGCCGGAGTTGTTTAGCCACATCACCCACTGTGGGTTCCTCATCCTCTTTCCAGGCCATTATTGCCAATGAGCTGGCATATGATGATGGTGCACTCCGTACAAACTTCCGCCACATGGGTCGTGTACACCTGACTTCATCTGGATCTGTGGGTCCATCTGGATCTGTGGGTCCATTGTCTGGGTCCTCATAAATCACCTCCCGTACGGCTAATTCCCTCAGGTACTGGATTCCCTTCTCCATAGTGGTCCACTTGCTTGGCAGACATACAAGTTCTTCCTTGTAGGGAAACCTTTCCCTTACAGCATACAGGAGACGCCTCCAGAGGCTGTGAGATCGTGCTCCATCTCCAATTGCTTTGTCAATGCCTGCATCTCTAGCAAGGGATCCCAGCCGCCTGGCTTCCTTGCCGTCTAATTCCACACAATTGGCTCCAGTATCCCAGCACCGGAGCAGCCAGGTGACAAGCTGCTCACCTATGCAGCGACCAAAATCTTTTCGCACATCTCGTAGCTCACGCTGGTATAGGTTTCGGGTAACTACTGTTGATTTTTCAACATCCCCATCTTCATCCTCCTGCTCCTCTGATAGTCCGACCTCGTCTTCTCTACACCTAGACCTAGCAGAAGACTCTCTGCGTTCTAAACGACCTGAGTCTCTATACCATTTTTTCACCTTGTCTACAGGGGCAACTTGTACTGCTACAGCTCGTTTCTCTGACCCAACCACAGGGTCTGCCACAGGGGTTGGAACACCCCCTGCAGGGGCAACTTGCACTGCTACGGCTCGTTTCTCTGGCCCAGCCACAGGAGCTGGAGCGGCTGCAGGAGCTGGAGCTGGAACAGCTAGAGGAGCAGGAGCTGGAGCGGCTGCAGGAGGTGGAGCTGGAGCTGCAGGAGCTGGAGCAGCTGCAGGAGCTGGAGCTGCAGGAGCTGGAGCTGCAGGAGCTGGAGCTGCAGGAGCTGGAGCAGCTGCAGGAGCTGGAGCTGCAGGAGCTGGAGCTGTAGGAGCTGGAGCGGCTGCAGGAGCAGGAGCTGGGGTGGCTGCAGGAGCGGCTGCAGGAGCAGGAGCTGGAGCGGCTGCAGGAGCAGGAGCTGGAGCGGCTGCAGGAGCAGGAGCTGGGGTGGCTGCAGGAGCGGCTGCAGGAGCTGGAGCTGGGGTGGCTGCAGGAGCGGCTGCAGGAGCAGGAGCTGGGGCAGGAGCTGGGGTGGCTGCAGGAGCGGCTGCAGGAGCAGGAGCTGGGGTGGCTGCAGGAGTGGCTGCAGGAGCAGGAGCTGGAGCTGGAGCTGGGGCGGCTGCAGGGTCTGTCACTTGGTTCATAGTAGCATCAATTGCAGCTCGATAGGCACAGGCCAGGCCCCAACATGCTACAGTGAGTTGTGTCACTTTGGAACTGCCAGAGTCATGACACTCTTTTTGCAAGCATTCTACCAGTTTCTTAGGATTTTGCAGTTGTTCAGGGGTGAATCTACAAAACATCGGAGGTGCCCACTGCTCTAGCCACCTGCCCATATCCTCCCACACTCCCTGCCACTCACAATTATCCCGCCTCAGGACAGATCTCTGCATGAGATTCCTAAGTAGTTGTTTAACCTTGAACAAAACCTGAAGCGCATTCAAGAGACATAACAACAAGAACATGCTGGTCTGAGTATCCCAAGGATATTCAACATCTTGGAGAGCTATCGTAACTAGCTCGGGGGATAAGAGGGTGCTGAAGGAGAAAGGGAGAGTGAACAAGTAAGGAAAAATATCTTTCCCTGTCCCCTTCACAGACTGGCTTCCTGATGGAAAAAGGCAGTAGGTGTAATTGTTAATAGTTTCCGAGATATAGTTTCCAAAGTACAGAGTCGACGACAGTGCTGCGTACAAATACCAAGTTAGAGTCATGGCCAGATATTTCATCATATCGTAAGCTATTGCTACACAGCACAGTACCATAACGATCTTAAACCAGGGCCCGGAGAGGATAAACAGCACGACAGGGATCACATACAGCAAGTAACGTGCTATAAAATTCAGTTTGGAATACAGCCACAGCAGACTTGATATTAAAGCAATCAACATTTTGATTAGATCTGTCGTTATCTCAACCCTTCGTGCCCCACGTTGGGCGCCAAAAGAGCTGTTGTGGTTTAACCCGGCTGGCAGCTAAACACCACACAGCCGTTCGCTCACCCTCCCCCCTCCCTCTCTGGGATGGGGGAGAGAAACGGGAAAGTGAAGCCTGTGGGTTGAGATAAAGGCAGTTTATTAAGATAGAAAATAATAATGATAATAATATGTACAAACAAGTGATGCACAATGCAATTGCTCACCACCCGCTGACCGATGCCCAGCCCAACCCCGAGCAGCCGGCCCCCCCAGCCCGGTTAGCCACCCCTATATATTGTTTAGCATGACGTCAGATGGTATGGAATACCCCTTTGGCCAGTTTGGGTCAGCTGTCCTGGGTTTGTCCCCTCCCAGCTTTTGCTGCACCCCCAGCCTGCCCGCTGGCAGGACAGAGCGAGGAGCTGAAAAGTCCTTGGCTTAGTATAAGCAGTGCTCTGCAGCAATTAAAACATCAGCATGTTATCAGCACTCTTCTCATCCTAATCCAAAACATAGCACCCTACCAGCTACTAGGAGGAAAAATAACTGTCCTAACTGAAACCAGGACATAT
>NW_023311742.1:0-2496 GCF_011077185.1 Oxyura jamaicensis
TTAAATGGTGTAACCACAGTTGTTTAATTAATTCCTTAAAAAAAAAATTCACCTTTCAAATCTCTCACATTGCTGATCAAAGGTCAGTCAGGACTGGTGTGGGAGCAAGGTAACTGTATTATACAACACAGATTTTTACTTTCTTTAATACTTCTTGCCCTCAAATACAAAGGTCCCAGCTGGCTGTTCTTATAGACTTAACTGGTAAGGCACTCTTACCTTACCTTCCATCCAACCAGACCAAAAAAATTTTTTTTTTTTTTTTTTCCCTAGTCTTCACAACTCTAGCTGAATTTCATTTACTACCTTCAAAAATAATACAATGATAGCTACATAGAAAATGCATGAAAATGAACTTGTGGTGTGACAAAAATGTCAAGATCTTGAGTATTAATAATGTCAGTTTTGATGCATGTATTACATCAAGGCATGGATTAATTCTGTTTTATAAAATTCCTTTCCACAAACTCAACATTTTGGATCTTTGTTCCCTTGGACACGTTTTGAAAATTTTGAAATTTTCACAAGGACAAAACACTTGTATTCCAGTAAGCTGTAATCTATGGTGATACAGCAGTGGCCTGGGGTACAGTAACTGCTGTATGGGGTCAAGAAAGAACATAAACGAGAATGAACAGGGAATATAAAATGGGAGCTTTTATTAACTGCAAGGGACTGTGATTTCTCCTGTGAGAAAACTTATACTGGCTTCCTGACAGTAATACATGGCCATGGAATTAAATTCAAATTTATTCATAGGGAAAATTTCTTTAAAACTACATATTATATCTGTAAAGTTCCAAAAGAAAATTCAGTTAGACTGGGTGTTAGGTGTATACCCATTCAGTTCCCCAAATAGTAAAGGCTACTGTCCTCTCAAATGAGGTTTCATATGTATGAATATTTAGAAATGGCTCAGATTTCAAAGTCTGACATTTATAGAAGCACACATATTTAGGATATGAGGAACAAAGGTGCACGAAAGATGCTATTTGTTATTCCTTACTCATCAGTTGTAGGAGCTTATTATGAAAATGTTTTTCAGACATAGTTGGCAAACATAGTGACCTGTGATTAACAACATAAATAACAAACACTGTATAGGTGATGTGAAAGTTGCCAAAATATCTCATGATATTATATATCCTCAGCTAGGATTAAATACATTAGTTTAAAGGAGGGATGATAATACTGCCTTAAAGTACTTAAAAATAGGCAAATGGCAAGCATGTAGCTGTAATAGGGCAGATGAGGGAGGACAAACCAAATCTATGCCTATCAAGTCATGCTGGATGCTGGTTAGCACAGTGTTGTTCAGCTTGCATGTACTGTGCCCATTCCTTCATTTTTTTTTTTTGCATCACTGCAATCCCATAGGTTGATTTAAACGGCCTCTTCACTGACATTTGAGGATGGATTTTATATCCGTTATAGATCATTCAAATATTAGCAATTGTAAATTAAATCAGGCAACCTTTCCTTATTACACATCTTGTAACAGAATGCACTTCAAATCTTCAAATACAGAGGATGAGTATAATCCTTGTGCCAATTGCACAGTTAAGTTTTTAAAGTGTGGTTTCAAAGGACCTTAAGCTCTGCTTTCAGTGGTGAATTTCACCTTCTGAAATATCAAATATATTGAAGTATTCAAATAGATTGAATGACGAATACAATCCTTCTAACTGCATCCCCATTTTTTTGTGTATGTGAAGTAGAAATATGATCTTTTATACTGATTTACTCTATCACCTGCTGATCAAATTGGAGGATGTATATCTCCTATACAGCTTTAGCCTGAAAATCAGGGACTGCTATAAAAAAAAACAAACAAAAAATAACAACAAACCCTTGTTTTACAAATAAATGTTTAGCTTTGATATGCTTAACACTTGATAACAATCTTGTTAAACTTTATGACAGAATCACAGAATCACAGAATAGTCTAGGTTGGAAGAGACCTCCAAGATTACTGACTCCAACCTCTGACCTAACTCTAACAAATCTATCTAAACCATATCCCTAAGCTCTACATCTAAACGTCTTTTAAAGACCTCCAGGGATGGTGACTCAACCACTTCCCTGGGCAGCCTATTCCAGTGATTAACAACCCGTTCAGTAAAGAAGCTCTTCCTAATACCCAACCTAAACCTCCCCTGGTGCAACTTTAGCCCATTCCCCCTTGTCCTGTCACCAGGCACGTGGGAGAATAGACCAACTCCCACCTCGCTACAGCCTCCTTTCAGGTACCTGTAGAGTGCAATAAGGTCGCCCCTGAGCCTCCTCTTTTCCAGGCTAAACAGTCCCAGCTCCCTCAACCGCTCCTCATAAGACTTGTTCTCCAGACCCTTCACCAGCTTCGTAGCCCTTATCTGGACTCGCTCAAGCACCTCCATGTCCTTCTTGTAGAGAGGGGCCCAAAACTGAATGCAGTCCTCGAGGTGCAGCCTCACCAGAGCCAAGTACAGGGGGACAATCACTTCCCTGGACCTGCTG
>NW_023311743.1:0-1040 GCF_011077185.1 Oxyura jamaicensis
TCACCAGAGCCAAGTACAGGGGGACAATCACTTCCCTGGACCTGCTGTCTCAATAGTAATAGCCCCAAACTTTATAAACTAAGCTCTTCCAGTAATCGCTAGATCCATTTTTTGCAGCCTTGAGCTACCACCTCAGGCTGAACTTAGACAAAGAAAACCCAGCAATACTAGTGTTCTTGTCTAAGTGGAGAGGGCTTGTAGTGCCTCCTCGCATTACAGTGGAGTAACATAAACAGATGGGGAGAGTTTTTCTAGGACTGATTGGGACAAAGACAATGTAGTGGGACTGAGGAGTCTAGGTGTTATTACTTAAGTATTAGTACAACTGAAATAAGTCTGTCAAGGGATTTTTATCAAAGTTTCAAAGATACTTGAAGAATAAAGCTGATTACTTAGTGGTTCTACAATGGCCCTTTTTATCTATGTATTGCACAGGAAGCATTCACTCAAGAAAAACAAAATGTTACCCTAATCCAATATTGCTATGGAGTCTAAGGACTGGGAAATTCTAAGTTACTCAGATACGCATTTTTATTGTTTCCATTTTTATTCCAGCTCAGTTTAGAGGAATTTAAGAAACTGTCAGGGCAATTCTGTAGGTATGAGGCCCTTTTTTCCTGACTACTTTTTAGGACACAGGTAGTGTATTTTGAAGTGTAGTCAGTTATGAAAAATAGTTCCGTAACACAAAGATAGATAATGATGTATGGCTAAGTTTTCTGATTTTATTTCCAAGAATAGCCACAGTCCAAATTTGCCCAGAACAACCTTAATCATGTCATAAATCAGGGAATAGAAAAATGAAATAATCATTTGAGGGACAAAAATAAAATCCATATTTCTGAAGGAAGAATATCAATCTAGTATTTTTTTTTTGCAGTAGGAGGAAAATTATAATTCAGCAATAAGTGCATTACATTTCTAAAGGTTCTTGGTTTGTTTAAGACAAATGGCACTGAGATGAATGTAGGCCAGTCAATAGTGTAAGAACGATTAAATGGTGTAACCACAGTTGTTTAATTAATTCCTTAAAAAAAAAA
>NW_023311744.1:0-6345 GCF_011077185.1 Oxyura jamaicensis
TGAGGTACACACCGGACCTCCCCATTCTTTTGCATTACCCACCAAGTGCATCCAGGTCCTTGAGCAAAAGCAATCCCACGAATGGGTTTGCCTTTTCCTGAGGCAGGAGTAGCCCAAACTGTTTTACCTAGCATATTTCTTACATGCACTACAGGAACTTTATCCCCTTCTACTGTACGTAGCAGGTTTGATTGGGCAGGTCCAGCTCGATTGGCAGATCCCCTAGTATTGACTAACCAGGTGGCCTTTGCCAAATGTGTGTCCCAATTTCTGAATGTCCCAGCACCCATTGCTTTCAGTGTAGTCTTTAACAGTCCATTGTATCGCTCAACTTTACCGGAGGCTGGTGCGTGATAGGGGATGTGATACACCCACTCAATACCATGTTCTTTGGCCCAAGTATCTATAAGGTTGTTTCGGAAATGAGTCCCATTGTCTGACTCAATTCTTTCTGGGGTGCCATGTCGCCATAGCACTTGCTTTTCAAGGCCCAGGATAGTGTTTCGGGCAGTGGCATGGGGCACAGGATATGTTTCCAGCCACCCAGTGGTTGCTTCCACCATTGTAAGTACGTGGCGCTTACCATTGCGGGTTTGAGGGAGTGTGATGTAATCAATTTGCCAGGCCTCTCCATATTTATATTTCAGCCATCGTCCCCCGTACCAAAGAGGCTTTGACCGTTTGGCTTGCTTGATTGCAGCACATGTTTCACAATCGTGAATGACCTGTGCTATAGTGTCCATGGTCAGGTCCACCCCTCGATCACGAGCCCATCGGTATGTTGCATCTCTGCCTTGATGGCCCGAGGTTTCATGGGCCCATCGGGCTACAAATAGTTCACCCTTATGTTGCCAGTCCAGGTCCACCTGAGCCAGTTCAATCTTGGCAGCCTGATCCACCTGCTGGTTGTTTTGATATTCTTCAGTAGCCCGATTCTTGGGCACATGGGCATCTACATGGCGTACCTTTACAACCAGGTTCTCTACCCGGGCAGCAATATCTTGCCATAATGCAGCAGCCCAAATGGGTTTGCCCCTGCGCTGCCAGTTGTTCTGTTTCCATTGCTGTAACCACCCCCAAAGGGCATTTGCTACCATCCATGAATCAGTGTATAGGTAGAGAACTGGCCACTTTTCTCGTTCAGCAATATCTAAAGCCAGCTGGATGGCTTTTACTTCTGCAAATTGACTCGATTCACCTTCTCCCTCAGCAGCTTCTGCAACTCGTCGTGTAGGACTCCATACAGCAGCTTTCCACCTCCGATGCTTTCCCACAATGCGACAGGACCCGTCAGTGAACAGGGCATATCTCTTCTCATTTTCTGGTAGCTTGTTGTACAGTGGAGCTTCCTCAGCACGGACCACCTCGTCCTCTGATGACATCCCAAAGTATTTGCCTTCTGGCCAATCCATAATCACTTCCAAGATTCCCGGACGACTGGGGTTTCCTATTCGAGCCCGCTGAGTAATCAGTGCAACCCACTTGCTCCATGTAGCATCAGTTGCATGATGTGTAGAGGGGACCCTTCCTTTGAACATCCAGCCCAGTACTGGCAGTCGGGGTGCCAGGAGGAGCTGTGCTTCAGTACCGACCACTTCCGAAGCAGATCGAACTCCTTCATATGCCGCCAATATCTCCTTTTCGGTTGGAGTGTAGCGGGCCTCAGATCCTCTGTATCCCCGACTCCAAAACCCTAGGGGTCGACCTCGAGTTTCCCCAGGTTCTTTCTGCCAGAGGCTCCAGGTGGGGCCATTCTCCCCGGCTGCGGTGTAGAGCACATTCTTTACATCTGGTCCCGTTCGGACTGGCCCAAGGGCTACTGCATGAACTATTTCCTGCTTAATTTGTTCAAAAGCTTGTCGTTGCTCAGGGCCCCATTCAAAATCATTCTTCTTACGGGTTACTTGGTAGAGCGGGTTTACAATCAGACTGTAATTTGGAATGTGCATTCTCCAAAACCCCACGACACCTAGGAAAGTTTGTGTTTCCTTTTTGCTAGTTGGTGGAGACATAGCTGTTATTTTGTTGATCACATCCATTGGGATTTGACGACGTCCATCTTGCCATTTTATTCCTAAAAACTGGATCTCTCGTGCAGGTCCTTTAACTTTACTTTGTTTTATGGCAAAACCGGCCTTCAGAAGGATTTGGATTATTTTCTTCCCTTTCTCAAAAACTTCCTTTGCTGTGTCACCCCACACAATGATGTCATCGATGTACTGCAGGTGTTCAGGAGCTTCCCCCTGCTCCAGCGCAGACTGGATCAGTCCATGGCAAATTGTAGGGCTGTGTTTCCACCCCTGGGGCAGCCGATTCCAAGTATATTGGACTCCCCTCCAAGTAAAAGCAAACTGTGGCCTGCACTCTGCTGCTAGAGGGATGGAGAAAAATGCATTAGCGATATCAATTGTGGCGTACCACTTGGCTGCCTTTGATTCCAGTTCGTACTGAAGTTCTAGCATGTCCGGCACTGCAGCACTCAGTGGTGGTGTGACCTCATTCAGGCCACGATAGTCCACGGTTAGTCTCCACTCCCCATTAGACTTCCGCACTGGCCATATGGGACTATTAAAAGGTGAATGAGTCTTGCTGATCACTCCTTGGCTCTCCAGTTGACGAATTAGCTCATGGATGGGAATCAGGGAGTCTCGGTCGGTGCGATATTGCCGCCGGTGCACAGTTGTAGTAGCAATTGGCACTTGTTGTTCTTCGACCCTCAGCAACCCCACAACAAAAGGGTCCTCTGAGAGACCGGGCAAGGTAGACAATTGTTCAATGCCCTCTGTCTCTAAGGCAGCTATGCCAAAAGCCCAGCGGAACCCTTTTGGGTCCTTAAAATATCCTTTTCTAAGATAGTCTATGCCAAGGATGCATGGAGCATCCGGGCCAGTCACAATACGGTGTTTTTGCCACTCATTCCCAGTTAGACTCAGTTCAGCTTCCAATACAGTTAATTGCTGGGATCCTCCCGTCACTCCATAAATACTGATGGGCTCTGGCCCTTTATAGCTTGATGGCATTAGAGTACATTGTGCACCGGTGTCTACTAAAGCCTTATACTTCTGTGCGTCTGATGTGCCAGGCCATCGAATCCACACAGTCCAATAAACTCGATTGTCCCTTTCCTCCCCCTGGCTGGAGGCAGGGCCCCTCTAATCCTCGTCAGAATCTTCATTCCTGTGTTTAAAGGACTGCCTGCTGGAAGTTGGAGCAGCAAACTTTTCAGAGACCCCCTTTTTCCCAATTGTTTTCTTTTGCAACTCACGTACCCGTGCCTCTAGGGTCGCGGTGGATTTTCCATCCCATTTTCTCATGTCCTCTCCATGGTCACGTAGGTAAAACCACAGGATGGCCCGAGGTGTGTATCCACCATATCGTCTTCCTTGCACGGATGAGCGCTTACCCCTAATAGCAGAGACATTGGTTTGTACAGGAGGGGAGGAAAATAAACTCTCTTTAAGTTGCTGGACCTCTTCAGAGAGTTTCTCCAAAGTATTCTCTTTTAGTTGGTGGACCTTGGTTCGTTCAGGTGGGGAAGAAAATAATCTCTCTTTAAGTTGCTGGACCTCTTCAGAGAGTTTATCCAAAGTATTCTCTTTTAGTTGATGGACGCTTTCAGAAAGTTTCTCCACAGCCGAGACGCAGGCCTGTAGGGAAGAGGAGAGGCTTTCTTCGTAGTGCCAGAGTTGTTTAGCCACATCACCCACTGTGGGTTCCTCATCCTCTTTCCAGGCCATTATTGCCAATGAGCTGGCATATGATGATGGTGCACTCCGTACAAACTTCCGCCACATGGGTCGTGTACACCTGACTTCATCTGGATCTGTGGGTCCATCTGGATCTGTGGGTCCATTGTCTGGGTCCTCATAAATCACCTCCCGTACGGCTAATTCCCTCAGGTACTGGATTCCCTTCTCCATAGTGGTCCACTTGCTTGGCAGACATACAAGTTCTTCCTTGTAGGGAAACCTTTCCCTTACAGCATACAGGAGACGCCTCCAGAGGCTGTGAGATCGTGCTCCATCTCCAATTGCTTTGTCAATGCCTGCATCTCTAGCAAGGGATCCCAGCCGCCTGGCTTCCTTGCCGTCTAATTCCACACAATTGGTTCCAGTATCCCAGCACCGGAGCAGCCAGGTGACAAGCTGCTCACCTATGCAGCGACCAAAATCTTTTCGCACATCTCGTAGCTCACGCTGGTATAGGTTTCGGGTAACTACTGTTGATTTTTCAACATCCCCATCTTCATCCTCCTGCTCCTCTGATAGTCCGACCTCGTCTTCTCTACACCTAGACCTAGCAGAAGACTCTCTGCGTTCTAAACGACCTGAGTCTCTATACCATTTTTTCACCTTGTCTACAGGGGCAACTTGTACTGCTACAGCTCGTTTCTCTGACCCAACCACAGGGTCTGCCACAGGGGTTGGAACACCCCCTGCAGGGGCAACTTGCACTGCTACGGCTCGTTTCTCTGGCCCAGCCACAGGAGCTGGAGCGGCTGCAGGAGGTGGAGCTGGAGCTGCAGGAGCTGGAGCAGCTGCAGGAGCTGGAGCTGCAGGAGCTGGAGCTGCAGGAGCTGGAGCTGTAGGAGCTGGAGCGGCTGCAGGAGCAGGAGCTGGAGCGGCTGCAGGAGCAGGAGCTGGGGTGGCTGCAGGAGCGGCTGCAGGAGCAGGAGCTGGAGCGGCTGCAGGAGCAGGAGCTGGAGCGGCTGCAGGAGCAGGAGCTGGGGTAGCTGCAGGAGCGGCTGCAGGAGCTGGAGCTGGGGTGGCTGCAGGAGCGGCTGCAGGAGCAGGAGCTGGGGCAGGAGCTGGAGCGGCTGCAGGAGCAGGAGCTGGGGTGGCTGCAGGAGTGGCTGCAGGAGCAGGAGCTGGGGCAGGAGCTGGGGTGGCTGCAGGAGCGGCTGCAGGAGCAGGAGCTGGGGTGGCTGCAGGAGTGGCTGCAGGAGCAGGAGCTGGAGCTGGAGCTGGGGCGGCTGCAGGGTCTGTCACTTGGTTCATAGTAGCATCAATTGCAGCTCGATAGGCACAGGCCAGGCCCCAACATGCTACAGTGAGTTGTGTCACTTTGGAACTGCCAGAGTCATGACACTCTTTTTGCAAGCATTCTACCAGTTTCTTAGGATTTTGCAGTTGTTCAGGGGTGAATCTACAAAACATCGGAGGTGCCCACTGCTCTAGCCACCTGCCCATATCCTCCCACACTCCCTGCCACTCACAATTATCCCGCCTCAGGACAGATCTCTGCATGAGATTCCTAAGTAGTTGTTTAACCTTGAACAAAACCTGAAGCGCATTCAAGAGACATAACAACAAGAACATGCTGGTCTGAGTATCCCAAGGATATTCAACATCTTGGAGAGCTATCGTAACTAGCTCGGGGGATAAGAGGGTGCTGAAGGAGAAAGGGAGAGTGAACAAGTAAGGAAAAATATCTTTCCCTGTCCCCTTCACAGACTGGCTTCCTGATGGAAAAAGGCAGTAGGTGTAATTGTTAATAGTTTCCGAGATATAGTTTCCAAAGTACAGAGTCGACGACAGTGCTGCGTACAAATACCAAGTTAGAGTCATGGCCAGATATTTCATCATATCGTAAGCTATTGCTACACAGCACAGTACCATAACGATCTTAAACCAGGGCCCGGAGAGGATAAACAGCAGGACCGGGATCACATACAGCAAGTAACGTGCTATAAAATTCAGTTTGGAATACAGCCACAGCAGACTTGATATTAAAGCAATCAACATTTTGATTAGATCTGTCGTTATGTCAACCCTTCGTGCCCCACGTTGGGCGCCAAAAGAGCTGTTGTGGTTTAACCCGGCTGGCAGCTAAACAGCACACAGCCGTTCGCTCACCCTCCCCCCTCCCTCTCTGGGATGGGGGAGAGAAACGGGAAAGTGAAGCCTGTGGGTTGAGATAAAGGCAGTTTATTAAGATAGAAAATAATAATGATAATAATAATAATATGTACAAACAAGTGATGCACAATGCAATTGCTCACCACCCGCTGACCGATGCCCAGCCCAACCCCGAGCAGCCGGCCCCCCCAGCCCGGTTAGCCACCCCTATATATTGTTTAGCATGACGTCAGATGGTATGGAATACCCCTTTGGCCAGTTTGGGTCAGCTGTTCTGGGTTTGTCCCCTCCCAGCTTTTGCTGCACCCCCAGCCTGCCCGCTGGCAGGACAGAGCGAGGAGCTGAAAAGTCCTTGGCATAGTGTAAGCATTGCTCTCCAGCAATTAAAACATCAGCATGTTATCAGCACTCTTCTCATCCTAATCCAAAACATAGCACCCTACCAGCTACTAGGAGGAAAAATAACTGTCCTAACTGAAACCAGGAC
>NW_023311745.1:0-5390 GCF_011077185.1 Oxyura jamaicensis
CTTGGAGCCCTTTATAGCCCGGGCAGGAGGCGTTGCCGGCGCTTTTTTTTTCTGTTGTTGCATTCCCGATGATTTTCATCACTCCTAAAATCTGAGCCAACTTCCAGAATCGTCATTTTTCCTTTGTTCTTTCATGCTTTTTGTCATATTTCACTAGAAACTCCTTATCTCACGAAGGGCGTTTTTAAACTTCTTCCGTTTCCAAGTGAACAGTCAGGTGTGATTCAAAGGAGGAGGCTCCTTGCTCAGGGCTACATTTTAAAATTCCTTTGTAGTGTTAGCTCAGAAACAGAACTATTCAGCCTGTGTTTGAGTGGAGTAAGTCAACATCTCTTTGGCTGTGTCTGTTTGTCCCAGCTACCGCAGTCCCCTGCTCACACCGTCCGCACAGCCCAGCTGCGGGACCACGACCACGCAGGGAAGCCCTAAATACATCCAGATCTGTGAGCCCAGCGGTGCTGGAAGGAACTTGGCTGCCAGTCCTGGAAATGCAAGTCCTCTCTTTAATCCAGCATTGAAAAAGGAGTTAATCCTCCAGGGCTCATTCAGTTCTTCCCTTCAGAGACCACCCAAGAGCGGAGGAATAAGGGAAGGCGATAAGGAGTGGTTGTTCTCTCTGGTTCTTTGTGAAAAAAACCTTGCAAACTGCTCAGAAAGGGCAGGGCATGGCT
Organism: Oxyura jamaicensis; assembly: GCF_011077185.1. NCBI lineage: Eukaryota > Metazoa > Chordata > Aves > Anseriformes > Anatidae > Oxyura > Oxyura jamaicensis. The sequence continues at coordinate 672 of NW_023311745.1, forward strand.
GCTAGCTGGAATACCTTAAAAATCCTGAGATTCTCCAGGAAAAAAATGCAGAATTGCATCAAGCAGATGAAGGATTAGGGAAAAGGGCTCCTGGTCACTGAGCACTGGGGAGCAAAGAGCTGGAAGCTGACAGCACCGTGGCGTAGCAGCCAATGCTAACTCTGGTTTTGGTGTGAACATCCCACTCGGTTGTGAGCGGGGAGGATGGCTTCAGTGTGAATCTGGAGCTTACAGCTCCTGTGTAAGGAGGGATTTGGGGGATCCTGGCTGCCCTGCAGAGCGAGGAGGCTCCGGAGTCCCACGCGTGGTTGAGCTCGGCTCTCGGTTCTCCATGCTGAACCACGGCACGGACAGAAACCGCAACCCTGAGTGTCACTCGCTAATCATGCAGGGTGTGGAAGAGAAGGTATTTCTCATGTGTGCGCACGGTGAGCTGTTTGACTGTTCATCGACAGGCCCCAACAACCTCTTCCCAAGAGCCAACTAATTCATTAGATCATTTGCCAGGAACGGGGGGAAAGAACTTGGAAATACGCAACGAAGGCACAGTCTAAGTAGCTTTGAATGGCACGACGCCCTCCCATCTGCGAAGACGGCTGGGAGCGATGCAGGGCTGGGACGTGCCCTTGGGATTCCACTCGCGGGCAGTGATGGGGAAGCACAGCGGCAGATGTGCTCGTTTCGAGGCGGATCTGCGCAGCAGCCCGCTGGCAGAGGAGGAGGAGACCCAAAAGCTCTGCTATGCACTCTCCGGGTGGAGGGCGCCTTCGGTCTCTTGGTGGAGGCACCTTCTTGTCGCGTGAGCGCCAGCAGCCGAGGCACGGAGTCGGCTGACACCCACATTTCGCTCCTCTCCTCTTCGGATGCAGCACGAGGCAGCACGGGGGAGGCAGGGGCCAGGAGCTCCCAGCCTGGGACTTTCTTCTCCAGCTCCATCCACGGCTTCACCCGGATAACAGCAAGAGGCAGAGCACACGGATCATCCCCGCTGAAAGGGGACCACCAGCGGCACCACCAAGTCCCCCTACAAGCCCAAACCCTCAGCCTTGATGCTGGTGAAGCCTTCAGGACAGTCAGCCAGCAGCAGTAACCGGCTCCCCACCGCCCCTGCATAGGATGCAAAACCGTCACGAGGCTGACAGCATGTCCTTTCCTTACGTGAAATTGCCTTTTCTTTCATCCTTTGTTTTCTATTTAACCGCTACAAGTGTCGTAAAAACACAAAATGTCTAGGATACTTTGATAATACCGCCCAGCAGCAATTAACATTACGAGGTGTTAATTAAGACTTAAAACAGCAAATTAAAAATTCTAAGTCGTTATTTAGCATGACCTCCCATTGAACACAACCACAAATGACTACATATTGTGCGTTTCACCTTCTCTTTTAAATAAAAGGCCAACTATTAATAAATCAGACTCCCATGCACACCATGAGCCCATTTCTTATACGTTTCAAAATGAAAATGCCATTTCTTGGTAGCGTGCTGGTGTTTAAACATGCCATTCTGTCTTCAGGAGGAAAATGGAGATAAAAATCTGGCTCCCGACGTGCGTTCAGCACACAGACCTGGTAGATGGAAGTGCTTGAACAAAAACACATCTCTGTGTGTTTTAGTGGGCTTACGAAGTTTGCCCTGGTATCAAATTATCACACAGAAATTCCCTAAAAGGAGTTGAAAATCCACACCTTCGTATCTCTTCATGAAGTGGTCTTTTATGTCGGATTAATTCCCTGTATCCTGAGAAGTCAATCCGTCTTTCTGGAATAAAATCCCTCCTTCTGAAACCTGCCTCAAGCTGCCGCTGCCTGTCTGCATAAGCCACCACCTGCAGCTCCCTCCTCGATGGGTTTCTTAAGGTGAGGACTAATTGTCAGCGCTTTAGGCAGGAGAGAATCCACATCTGCTTTCCACACCTCTCTCGCAATTTGCAGTAGCAGGCGTAATTAAAATAGGGGATTTTGTCAGCGAGCTGGCATTTGCTGTTTTTACAGCAGCACGGATGCGCCTGGGCTTTTCCAGGAGAAAAATACAAAGCAAGGACGGATTCCAGAGAGGCTCCTTCAGCATCTCCACGCCGGGAGTCGCAGGGCAGGGCGCTCAGAGGAGCTGCGAGAGGTGCCGGTGGTCCCTGCACCGCCCGTGGGGAGAAGCGGGGGTCCCTACGAGGTGACCTGGGGGGGTCTGTCCCCTCCCTTCTCATCCGTCTGAGCTCCACGCCTGCTCGCATCCCGCACGGAGCCCCTGCGGGTGCAGCAGTCGCAGGGACGGCAGAGCTGCAGCAGCACCGCCTCGGGGCAGGATTTGTGCCCTGTGATTTACTCGTGGGCTGTCCGCCACGAGTGTCGGTAGCGGCAGAGCGGTGGTAGCTGTGTTCCTGACCACAGCACTGCTTCCCCGGGATGTGTTTGTGTGTCCTTTGGTTGGGATCCCGGTGGAAATGAGATCACCGGTCGTCAGCCGTGAGCTTCTAAGCCAAAGCCACGTGTACCGCAGCTCGGGAGATGCCGGGCATGCTTTCAGCTGGCTCGCTCGGGTACCAGCGCCGTGCCGTAACCCCGGGGGGGAGCAGGCTGCAGGGGGCACACGGAGCAGAGTGCCCTGCGATGGATGGGCTGGGTGCAGCCCACCAAAAACAGGCAGGGCTGCACGGGGTTGCGCCCGAAACCAGGCAGGAGCCAGCTCAGGGCTAGACCAGGCACCCCTGCGCCTTCTCACAGCACGGGTGCACTGTGGGCATCCTTTCAATGTTTTGGGAAAAAAAAAAAAATAAGAAAAACAATGCAGGCAGGTTTTCTGGAACAGGGACTTAAAGCTATGTGGCCAGCTCTGTTCTCACACACGTCGAGTAGCACCTTTCTGAATCACCCCATTGATCTAAAAGGTGGATTTGTGAAGCAATATTTCAGAACCCAGCCAAGAATGTGTCTGAACCGGCTTTCCAGGAACAGCTGGGCCGGCTGACGGCACCGAGATCTGCTGCGTCAGGAACACCGCTGACAGCCAGGAGCGCCAGAAATACCTCCCCAAGCTTCCGTCTCCGCTTGCAGAGCCCATGCCCACCACTTACAAGCCCTTCTTCTCAGCACCCCTTAGCAGTGCCATGGGAGTAAGAACTAAGCGAAGCTGTATTTCTAGAGGGGCACCACCCCGTGCATCCCTAACCCTTCTACGGCCTCATTTCCCCACAAAGCTTGTGTCCGCACTGCACGACAACAGGGGCAGGGCCAGGAGGGAGCCGCTTGCAGGGTCCTGGCTGCACGTCCTGCTTTTTGTTCCCTTCCTTGTTTGGGCTCGCTGATCCAAGAGCTTCAGCTCTGCTGTCACTGGACGTGGCAGCACAGAAATTCACAGTGCCTCGGCTGAGCCGAAACCCCTCTCGTCTCACCTCCCGTGACCCTGTAACCAGCTCCTCTCCCAGTTCCTCTCTCCACCTCCACCCACAGCAGCTGCCCTCAGCGAAGCAGCAAGGTCTCGGGTGCTCCAGAAGCATGGGTGTCTGACCCACCACCTGCAAACCAGCGACTGAGAACATTGCTGCTTCCAGAGGAGCTTTGTCCTACAGGTACTGGGGCAGCCCGGCCCTACGGGGCGATGCCACAGGATGCCACAAGACCCGGGTTTGCACGAATGCCAAAAGCTTTATTTGATTTCCAAGCACGGCGCTTAGAGAAAGGGTGAGGGACGCAGCGGTATGATAAAAAGAGAAGCTGCTTTTCCAGAGCTGCGTAGCCGGAGCACACAAGCTGGCATCTTCTTGAGCTTTGCCACGGGAGGTTTGCAGGAAACCACGCTGGCGGCTTAGCGGGCAGCCTGGGTGATCTGCTCGCGGGAGGAAATCACCTTCCCGTCCTGCACTTCCTCGAAGATCGTGCGGATTTGGCGGGTAGTTACGGGTGCTGCAGCGGAGAAAGAAGGAACCGTTAGTTATTTAAAGCGTCTTATAACAAAATTTTGTGGGTGGATTTGTTACTACCAGCAGCTGCCTCAGAAATGCAATTAAAAAAATCAGTGTTCCTGCTCCTAAATACTTTAGTATAGCTTCAGTCTACACCAAGAGTCTTCTGAAACATGGTTTTGGTATATCAGAAGAATTGCTTCTGGAAAAGCTAGTAGAATAGTTATTTTATTATATTAGGAAGTATGAGCCTGTACTAAGATGGTGATAAGGATGTGACAGCTCGCTGTGATCTGTGCTGCAGAACTGAGGCGTTCTTACCTTCTTTCACAGGCTGCGAGGCGTAGTGGGAAGACATGCTGCAGGAGGGGAAGAATGAAATATGGTCAGAACGGGGAAAAAAATGAGAGGTCTCTAGGAAAAAAAACAGGATTTAAAACCCTGCCTTCTCTTCTTGTACCAGAATATAATTAAAAGGCCTTCAGAAAATGACTTCATGTTAGGACTTAGAGGAAGAAAATGGTGAGGAGGTATGAGTGCCGGGGGGGTCAGGCATTAAGGCAGAACCCTGCCCGGCTGCAATGAGCAGCGGTACCTGCTCCTTCCCCGGGGATGCTGCAGCGCTTTAATAACCCCCACGCTGCTCTGCGTGAGCAGGAATGAAAATGGAGACCTGGTGGCATGCCACGGGTCAGGAAATGGGCTCACAGGATCCTCCAAGGAACATGGGCTGCTCATTTTTTATTTTCTTTGCTGCCGCCCGACCCCTCCCACCCCGAGCAAAGCCCTGCACGCACTGGGCGTCCTCGCCCTCCAGGA
>NW_023311746.1:0-4244 GCF_011077185.1 Oxyura jamaicensis
TGTTATAAATTAGACCACACAATTTTCTGGTCTATTGAAATTATTTTATTAATCAAGTAAGCAGACACAAGCAAAACAGCGCTGGGCGGCTGGGGAGTCTCCGCTCCGCAACAGCACGCAACTTCCCTTTCCAGGGTTGCTGTTTTATAGCAGTCGAATTCCGGCTTGTCAGGACTTGTTGAACTGGCTGAGGCTGCGCAGTCTATTGTTGAGAGGGGGGTCGTTGTTCCTCTGCCGGTGATCACGCGTTGTGCTCGTGTTCAGGTGGGGGAAGTGAAGTGGCAAAAAGGATGTCTTGTGGTAAGGAACTTCACAGAGTCTGTTTTCACTCAAGGATGTTTACCCAACACCCCCTCCTGCTATCTGTTTGCTTAATCCTCCCCCTTATCAAGGCCATTAAATTGTGCACCCTTATCTCCTCAGCAGATCCTCCAAATTCCTCAAAGACAATGAACAAACCCCCACTAATTTATTACAATCCCTCCTTTTTCTTTTTCTAACATATTTTGTTCATTGAATTTTTGCAATATTTGCTTGCTGAGCATCAAAGTTTCTGCGTTGTCCTCCTGCTCAAGAGATTCATACTTAGCACGCACGAGCATAAGATGAGCTGCCTCTAATCGGCTTTTTACAATTGCAATTACTCGATTGAATATACATGGTCCAAAAGTCAGTGCTAATATAAGTAACAACAAGGGCCCCGCTATGGTTGATAGCAGGGTAGTAAGCTAAGGTGAGTAATTAAACCAGGATTCATACCAATTCTGACGAGCCTCATTTTCCCTTTTGCGTTTTTCTAATCCTTCCCGCAATTTAGTCATTGTATCTCTCACCACCCCAGTATGATCTGCATATACACAACATTCTTCACGCAGGGCTGCACACAGTCCTCCTTGTTGTAAGAAAATCAAATCCAACCCTCTACGGTTTTGGAGTACCACTTCAGATAATGACCTAACCGATTTTTCCAGAGCTGTTATTGATTGCTCTATACGGGCCAGATCCTCATCTACGGCAATGCGTAGAGAAGTAAATTCCTGGCTTTGTTTTACCAGGGAAGCAATTCCAGTTCCTGCACCTGCAGCCCCGAGAGCCATTAAAGTGGCTAAGGTGACGGCCGTAATAGGCTCCCTCTTTACCAGATGGTATTCAGCCACTGTGTGATGGGTATACATATACTCTTCAGTGTGGTATTGAATCCTTGGTATAATGACCACCTGTACACAAAAATCATGAGATGTGCTAAACAATTTTAAAGATATGCAAGGAGTGACTCCTAACGATGAACATACCCACCTAGTGTTATTTGCAGGAATTAACCATTTGTGGGTTCGGTCCATTTTTTCAGTGACATGGCACAGATCATTTTTATCTCTTGGAACTGTGCCGACACATCTACCTTTTCCTGTAACTTGAGTCAAAGTTATCCCGATTTCCTGACCCCAACTGCATTTGGAAGGATTTAACTCATTTGAATATTCAGACCTCCCCATATCCCCTATAGCTTCATAATATGGGGGCTTAACACTTACACATAGCCAGCACCCTTCAGTTATCTCAGGATTAGTTTGATTTAGTACCTGGAAACTAGCATTTATAACTTTCCACATACTACTCCCGGGTACAACCTCTTTCTTTTTCACAATGCTTGGAAGCAGTGTGGGAAAGGATAACTCTGTCGACTTATTGAAAAACACTGTAGTAGGTCGGGCAGTCCCAGGTATCTTTACAGTCTGGGCAATCAAGACTTCCCCTAATAACTCTTTATTAGGCCCGACTACCTTGGAAGTCTCGGGTATTTCCTTCTTTATTAGTATGAGTCCTCCCTTGTCAGTTCCAGGTTCCGTATACCTTATTCCCCACACTCTTCCCATGTTCCACCCTCTATCCGTGGGTTGGGTAACATTTAAAAAAAGATATTTGCAGTTTCCACGTCCTCCCCACCCTTGCGGTGGAATGCACCCATATGGACCCCATTGGACCCTTAAGTATTTATCTCTACCGTATCCCGGTATCCAGCTAGGGGCTATAGTCTCACAACCCCAGTAGCTGCAGTAATATTGATTAGGGGAGTTGCAGTACCCCTTTCCAGGATTCGAACTCGGGCACATATAAAATCCCATATATTCCCAGCATTGGGGCCTCGGGATCAGCTTACATAGTGTAGAAGTAAAGCTTGGCCCCCCCGATGTTATCTGGGTAGCAATAACCTGTTGATCCTCGAATCGACTTAAAGTCCATTTAAAGGGTTGGTGGGGGTGGTGTTGAGTCGCTATGCAGGATGAAATCACTGCGAGAACCCCTAAATACCGATAGGAATGGCTGAGGCCCATTTCTTTCCCCACTTATTCACTCCTCTGCCTCACTCGTCAGTTGGGTTGCAGCCAACTACGAGGTTTTAGTTCTTCTCGGCAGCAGTAGTGTTCTTCAGGGGAGAGCCTCTACCTTAACCCACGGTACCTATCGAGTTCGTCGCAATGTGAGCTTCAGGTCTTTGTTTCCTGGAGCGATCTCCCACTTCTCGTCACAGATGGGTCCTTTAACACGGCTGGCATGTGTCCATCCTTTCTCCACAGTCCGGACAGCTGTTTCTGTAGTAAGCAAAACAACATAGGGGCCTTCCCATTGTGGTGTTAATGTAACTTCTTTCCAAGTTTTTATCAGGACCTTATCTCCAGGCTGTATCTTGTGGATTGCCATATCCAAAGGAGGACGTTGCACAATTAAACCCTTTTTCTGTAATTCCCTGCGTCTATTTATCAATTGTGTGAGGTAAGGTTTTAATTGATCATCTTGTAGGTGGGGATGATCAAGGGGTATCTCAAGATCGTAAGGCATACCATACAGCATTTCAAAAGGGGAGATTCCCAGATCAGTCCTGGGCTTCACGCGTATACTTAACAAAGCTAGCGGCAAGCACTTTATCCAAGAGGTTTTCGTTTCTAACATTAATTTAGTAAGTTGCTTTTTAATTTCCCCGTTCATCTGTTCTACTTTCCCCGAGCTCTGAGGATGCCAGGGAGTATGATATTCCCATTTGATTCCTAAAGCTTTCATTGTGTCACGGGACACTTTTGACACAAATTGTGATCCCCTATCAGAATCTATTGCTTCTACAATCCCATATCGGGGAATTATGTTTTCTAACAATATTTTCACTACGGTTTGTGCTGTAGCCCTTGTCGTGGGAAATGCTTCAACAAAATTTGTAAGATGGTCTATGATTACCAGCAAATATTTGTATCTTCCTGTTTTGGGAAGTTCGGTAAAATCCAATTGAATTCTTGCAAAGGGTCGGTGGGCTAATTCTCGTCCTCCCAGAACCCTTTTTCTCATATTTTTAGCATTTACCCTCCGACAAATCATACACCCATTAACAATTCCCTTTGCTATGTTATATATCCCTATACACATATAATTATTGGCGAATTGATCTACTAACGCCTGAGCACCCCAATGCATTTGTTCATGAAATCTCCGTAGCACCCTCATAGCTACTGATTTTGGTAACACTTCTTGTCCGTCAGGTAGTACCCATTTTCCTTTTTCACTTTCTCGAATCCCCATTTGTGTCATCTTTTCCTTTTCTACAGTAGTAAAACAAAACAAGGGGAGGGGGGCGTGCCCACCAGAACATAAAGACTTAGCTGGGCCATGCTTGTAACACTTCCTGTAAGGCGGACTCTCCTCCTCCAAACAATTACATTCAATCCCTTCTACTCCCCAGTCTTTCCAGCAATCATAGCATGGAAATTTCTTTAAATCCTTCCCCTTGCCACAATTCGGGCAGTCTGCTCTCTTAGTCAGTTCATATACACCCATGAGAGCTGCTCTTTTTGCTTCCTGGTCAGCTAAGTTATTACCTCTGATTTGGGGATTCAGCCCTCGCTTGTGTCCTTTTACATGCACCACCGCAATCTCCTTAGGCTCCCTGATGGCTTGTAAAACTTGGAGAATCAACTCCTGATGAAATAGTCCTTTTCCTCGTGAATTTATAAATCCTCTCTCTTCCCATATTTTCCCAAAGGTGTGTACATGCACCACACCAAAGGTGTATTTCAAATCTGTCCAAATGTTTGCCAGCTCAAGAGCTCTTATCAAGGTGATGATTTCCACCTTTTGGGCTGATGTTTGTTACCGCATATCCTGTGAAGCAAAAATCCCTGGCGGACGAAGCTGCTGCCATCTATGTACCAGTCCTCCACATCTTCTAGGGGTGTTTCCTAGAAGTCTGGTCAGCTGGA
>NW_023311747.1:0-1123 GCF_011077185.1 Oxyura jamaicensis
ACGGCTGTGTGGTGTTTAGCTGCCAGTCGGGTTAAACCACAACAGCTCTTTTGGCGCCCAACGTGGGGCACGAAGGGTTGAGATAACGACAGATCTAATCAGAATGTTGATTGCTTTAATATCAAGTCTGCTGTGGCTGTATTCCAAACTGAATTTTATAGCACGTTACTTGCTGTATGTGATCCCTGTCGTGCTGTTTATCCTTTCCGGGCCCTGGTTTAAGATCGTTATGGTACTGTGCTGTGTAGCAATAGCTTACGATACGATGAAATATCTGGCCATGACTCTAACTTGGTATTTGTACGCAGCACTGTCGTCGACTCTGTACTTTGGAAACTATATCTCGGAAACTATTAACAATTACACCTACTGCCTTTTTCCATCAGGGAGCCAGTCTGTGAAGGGGACAGGGAAAGATATTTTTCCTTACTTGTTCACTCTCCCTTTCTCCTTCAGCACCCTCTTATTCCCCGAGCTAGTTACAATAGCTCTCCAAGATGTTGAATATCCTTGGGATACTCAGACCAGCATGTTCTTGTTGTTATGTCTCTTGAATGCGCTTCAGGTTTTGTTCAAGGTTAAACAACTACTTAGGGATCTCATGCAGAGATCTGTCCTGAGGCGGGATAATTGTGAGTGGCAGGGAGTGTGGGAGGATATGGGCAGGTGGCTAGAGCAGTGGGCACCTCCGATGTTTTGTAGATTCACCCCTGAACAACTGCAAAATCCTAAAAAACTGGTAGAATGCTTGCAAAAAGAGTGTCATGACTCTGGCAGTTCCAAAGTGACACAACTCACTGTAGCATGTTGGGGCCTGGCCTATGCCTATCGAGCTGCAATTGATGCTACTATGAACCGAGTGACAGACCCTGCAGCCGCCCCAGCTCCAGCTCCTGCTCCTGCAGCCGCTCCAGCTCCTGCTCCTGCAGCCGCTCCTGCAGCCACCCCAGCTCCAGCTCCTGCAGCCGCTCCAGCTCCTGCTCCTGCAGTCGCTCCTGCAGCCACCCCAGCTCCTGCTCCTGCAGCCACTCCTGCAGCTGTTCCAGCTCCAGCTCCTGCAGCCGCTCCAGCTCCTGCTCCTGCAGCCGCTCCTGCAGCCACCCCAGCTCCTGCTCCTGCAGCC
>NW_023311747.1:1223-6536 GCF_011077185.1 Oxyura jamaicensis
CTCCTGCTCCTGCAACTGCTCCTGCAGCCACCCCAGCTCCTGCTCCTGCAGCCGCTCCTGCAGCCACTCCAGCTCCTGCTCCTGCAGCCGCTCCAGCTCCTGCTCCTGCAGCTGCTCCAGCTCCTACAGCTCCAGCTCCAGCTCCTGCAGCTCCAGCTCCAGCTCCTGCAGCTGTTCCAGCTCCAGCTCCTGCAGCCGCTCCAGCTCCTGTGGCTGGGCCAGAGAAACGAGCCGTAGCAGTGCAAGTTGCCCCTGCAGAGGGTGTTCCAACCCCTGTGGCAGACCCTGTGGTTGGGTCAGAGAAACGAGTTGTAGCAGTACAAGTTGCCCCTGTAGACAAGGTGAAAAAATGGTATAGAGACTCAGGTCGTTTAGAACGCAGAGAGTCTTCTGCTAGGTCTAGGTGTAGAGAAGATGAGGTCGGGCTATCAGAGGAGCAGGAGGATGAAGATGGGGATGTTGAAAAATCAACAGTAGTTACCCGAAACCTATACCAGCGTGAGCTACGAGATGTGCGAAAAGATTTTGGTCGCTGCATAGGTGAGCAGCTTGTCACCTGGCTGCTCCGGTGCTGGGATACCGGAGCCAATTGTGTGGAATTAGAGGGCAAGGAAGCCAGGCGTCTGGGATCCCTTGCTAGAGATGCAGGCATTGACAAAGCAATTGCAGATGGAGCACGATCTCACAGCCTCTGGAGGCGTCTCCTGTATGCTGTAAGGGAAAGGTTTCCCTACAAGGAAGAACTTGTATGTCTGCCAAGCAAGTGGACCACTATGGAGAAGGGAATCCAGTACCTGAGGGAATTAGCCGTACGGGAGGTGATTTATGAGGACCCAGACAATGGACAAGTACCCACAGATCCAGATGAAGTCAAGTGTACACGACCCATGTGGCGGAAGTTTGTACGGAGTGCACCATCATCATATGCCAGCTCATTGGCAATAATGGCCTGGAAAGAGGATGAGGAACCCACAGTGGGTGATGTGGCTAAACAACTCCGGCAGTACGAAGAAAGCCTCTCCTCTTCCCTACAGGCCTGCGTTTCGGCTGTGGAGAAACTTTCTGAAAAAGTCCACCACTTTGAAGAGAGATTATTTTCTTCCCCGCCTGAACGAACCAGGGTCCACCAACTAAAAGAGAATACTTTGGAGAAACTCTCTGAAGAGGTCCAGCAACTTAAAGAGAGTTTATTTTCCTCCCCTCCTGTACGAACCAATGTCTCTGCTATTAGGGGTAAGCGCTCATCCGTGCAAGGAAGACGATATGGTGGATACACACCTCGGGCCATCCTGTGGTTTTACCTACGTGACCATGGAGAGGACATGAGAAAATGGGATGGAAAATCCACCGCGACCCTAGAGGCACGGGTACGTGAGTTGCAAAAGAAAACAATTGGGAAAAAGGGGGTCTCTGAAAAGTTTGCTGCTCCAACTTCCAGCAGGCAGTCCTTTAAACACAAGAATGAAGATTCTGACGAGGATTAGAGGGGCCCTGCCTCCAGCCAGGGGGAGGAAAGGGACAATCGAGTTTATTGGACTGTGTGGATTCGATGGCCTGGCACGTCAGACGCACAGAAGTATAAGGCTTTAGTAGACACCGGTGCACAATGTACTCTAATGCCATCAGGCTATAAGGGGCCAGAACCCATCAGTATTTATGGAGTGACGGGAGGATCCCAGCAATTAACTGTATTGGAAGCTGAACTGAGTCTAACTGGGAATGAGTGGCAAAAACACCGTATTGTGACTGGCCCGGATGCTCCATGCATCCTTGGCATAGACTATCTTAGAAGAGGATATTTTAAGGACCCAAAAGGGTTCCGCTGGGCTTTTGGCATAGCTGCCTTAGAGGCAGAGGGCATTGAACAATTGTCTACCTTGCCCGGTCTCTCAGAGGACCCTTTTGTTGTGGGGTTGCTGAGGGTCGAAGAACAACAAGTGCCAATTGCTACTACAACTGTGCACCGGCGGCAATATCGCACCGACCGAGACTCCCTGATTCCCATCCATGAGCTAATTCGTCAGCTGGAGAGCCAAGGAGTGATCAGCAAGACTCATTCACCTTTTAATAGTCCCATATGGCCAGTGCGGAAGTCTAATGGGGAGTGGAGGCTAACCGTGGACTATCGTGGCCTGAATGAGGTCACACCACCACTGAGTGCTGCAGTGCCGGACATGCTAGAACTCCAGTACGAACTGGAATCAAAGGCAGCCAAGTGGTACGCCACAATTGATATCGCTAATGCATTTTTCTCCATCCCTCTAGCAGCAGAGTGCAGGCCACAGTTTGCCTTTACTTGGAGGGGAGTCCAATATACTTGGAATCGGCTGCCCCAGGGGTGGAAACACAGCCCTACAATTTGCCATGGACTGATCCAGTCTGCGCTGGAGCAGGGGGAAGCTCCTGAACACCTGCAGTACATCGATGACATCATTGTGTGGGGTAACACAGCAAAGGAAGTTTTTGAGAAAGGGAAGAAAATAATCCAAATCCTTCTGAAGGCCGGTTTCGCCATAAAACAAAGTAAAGTTAAAGGACCTGCACGAGAGATCCAGTTTTTAGGAATCAAATGGCAAGATGGACGTCGTCAAATCCCAATGGATGTGATCAACAAAATAACAGCTATGTCTCCACCAACTAGCAAAAAGGAAACACAAACTTTCCTAGGTGTCGTGGGGTTTTGGAGAATGCACATTCCAAATTACAGTCTGATTGTAAACCCGCTCTACCAAGTAACCCGTAAGAAGAATGATTTTGAATGGGGCCCTGAGCAACGACAAGCTTTTGAACAAATTAAGCAGGAAATAGTTCATGCAGTAGCCCTTGGGCCAGTCCGAACGGGACCAGATGTAAAGAATGTGCTCTACACCGCAGCCGGGGAGAATGGCCCCACCTGGAGCCTCTGGCAGAAAGAACCTGGGGAAACTCGAGGTCGACCCCTAGGGTTTTGGAGTCGGGGATACAGAGGATCTGAGGCCCGCTACACTCCAACCGAAAAGGAGATATTGGCGGCATATGAAGGAGTTCGATCTGCTTCGGAAGTGGTCGGTACTGAAGCACAGCTCCTCCTGGCACCCCGACTGCCAGTACTGGGCTGGATGTTCAAAGGAAGGGTCCCCTCTACACATCATGCAACTGATGCTACATGGAGCAAGTGGGTTGCACTGATTACTCAGCGGGCTCGAATAGGAAACCCCAGTCGTCCGGGAATCTTGGAAGTGATTATGGATTGGCCAGAAGGCAAATACTTTGGGATGTCATCAGAGGAGGAGGTGGTCCGTGCTGAGGAAGCTCCACTGTACAACAAGCTACCAGAAAATGAGAAGAGATATGCCCTGTTCACTGACGGGTCCTGTCGCATTGTGGGAAAGCATCGGAGGTGGAAAGCTGCTGTATGGAGTCCTACACGACGAGTTGCAGAAGCTGCTGAGGGAGAAGGTGAATCGAGTCAATTTGCAGAAGTAAAAGCCATCCAGCTGGCTTTAGATATTGCTGAACGAGAAAAGTGGCCAGTTCTCTACCTATACACTGATTCATGGATGGTAGCAAATGCCCTTTGGGGGTGGTTACAGCAATGGAAACAGAACAACTGGCAGCGCAGGGGCAAACCCATTTGGGCTGCTGCATTATGGCAAGATATTGCTGCCCGGGTAGAGAACCTGGTTGTAAAGGTACGCCATGTAGATGCCCATGTGCCTAAGAATCGGGCTACTGAAGAACATCAAAACAACCAGCAGGTGGATCAGGCTGCCAAGATTGAACTGGCTCAGGTGGACCTGGACTGGCAATATAAGGGTGAACTATTTGTAGCCCGATGGGCCCATGAAACCTCGGGCCATCAAGGCAGAGATGCAACATACAGATGGGCTCGTGATCGAGGGGTGGACCTGACCATGGACACTATAGCACAGGTTATTCATGATTGTGAAACATGTGCTGCAATCAAGCAAGCCAAACGGTCAAAGCCTCTTTGGTACGGGGGACGATGGCTGAAATACAAATATGGAGAGGCCTGGCAGATTGATTACATCACACTCCCTCAAACCCGCAACGGTAAGCGCCACGTACTTACAATGGTGGAAGCAACCACTGGGTGGCTGGAAACATATCCTGTGCCCCATGCCACTGCCCGGAACACTATCCTGGGCCTTGAAAAGCAAGTGCTATGGCGACATGGCACCCCAGAAAGAATTGAGTCAGACAATGGGACTCATTTCCGAAACAACCTTATAGATACTTGGGCCAAAGAACATGGTATTGAGTGGGTGTATCACATCCCCTATCACGCACCAGCCTCCGGTAAAGTTGAGCGATACAATGGACTGTTAAAGACTACACTGAAAGCAATGGGTGCTGGGACATTCAGAAACTGGGACACACATTTGGCAAAGGCCACCTGGTTAGTCAATACTAGGGGATCTGCCAATCGAGCTGGACCTGCCCAATCAAACCTGCTACGTACAGTAGAAGGGGATAAAGTTCCTGTAGTGCATGTAAGAAATATGCTAGGTAAAACAGTCTGGGCTACTCCTGCCTCAGGAAAAGGCAAACCCATTCGTGGGATTGCTTTTGCTCAAGGACCTGGATGCACTTGGTGGGTAATGCAAAAGAATGGGGAGGTCCGGTGTGTACCTCAGGGGGATTTAATACTGGGTGAGAATAGCCCATGAGTTGAGATGTATTATGTTAATTATTATATAATACTGTGTGTCATCACTACCATAGATGAAAATAGTGATTAACTAGAATGTATTGGAAAGAGTGTAACCTGAGCATGACATAAATGGTATGGAATAAGGGGTGGATATATGTCCTGGTTGCTATGTTTTGGATTAGGATGAGAAGAGTGCTGATAACATGCTGATGTTTTAATTGCTGCAGAGCACTGCTTATACTAAGCCAAGGACTTTTCAGCTCCTCGCTCTGTCCTGCCAGCGGGCAGGCTGGGGGTGCAGCAAAAGCTGGGAGGGGACAAACCCAGGACAGCTGACCCAAACTGGCCAAAGGGGTATTCCATACCATCTGACGTCATGCTAAACAATATATAGGGGTGGCTAGCCGGGCTGGGGGGGCCGGCTGCTCGGGGTTGGACTGGGCATCGGTCAGCGGGTGGTGAGCAATTGCATTGTGCATCACTTGTTTGTACATATTATTATTATTATCATTATTATTTTCTATCTTAATAAACTGCCTTTATCTCAACCCACAGGCTTCACTTTCCCGTTTCTCTCCCCCATCCCAGAGAGGGAGGGGGGAGGGTGAGCGAACGGCTGTGTGGTGTTTAGCTGCCAGTCGGGTTAAACCACAACAGCT
>NW_023311748.1:0-7728 GCF_011077185.1 Oxyura jamaicensis
CTGGTTTCACTCAAGGATGTTTACCCAACACCCCCTCCTGCTATCTGCTTGCTTAATCCTCCCCCTTATCAAGGTCATTAAATTGTGCACCCTTATCTCCTCAGCAGATCCTCCAAATTCCTCAAAGACAATGAACAAACCCCCACTAATTTATTACAATCCCTCCTTTTTCTTTTTCTAACATATTTTGTTCATTGAATTTTTGCAATATTTGCTTGCTGAGCATCAAAGTTTCTGTGTCGTCCTCCTCCTGGTCAAGAGATTCATACTTAGCATGCACAAGCATAAGATGAACAGCTTCTAATCGACTTTTTACAATTGCAATTACCCTATTGAAAATACATCGCCCAAAAGTCAATGCTATTATTATTAGTAATAAAGGTCCCGCTATAGTTGACAATAGTGTGGTAAGCCAAGGTGAATAATTAAACCAGGATTCATACCAATTCTGACGAGCCTCATTTTCCCTTTTGCGTTTTTCTAACCCTTCCCGCAATTTAGTCATCGTATCTCTTACCACCCCAGTATGATCTGCATATACACAACATTCTTCACGTAAGGCTGTACACAGTCCTCCTTGTTGTAAGAAAATCAAATCCAACCCTCTACAGTTTTGGAGTACCACTTCGGATAATGACCTAACTGATTTTTCCAGAGCTGTTATTGATTGCTCTATACGGACCAGATCCTTGTCTACAGCAATGCGTAGAGAAGTAAATTCCTGGCTTTGTTTTATCAGGGAAGCAATTCCAGTTCCTGCACCTGCAGCCCCGAGGGCCATTAAAGTGGCTAAGGTGACGGCCGTAATAGGCTCCCTCTTTACCAGATGGTATTCATCCACTGTGTGATGGGTATACATATACTCTTCAGTGTGGTATAGAATCCTTGGTATAATGACCACCTGTACACAAAAATCATGAGATGTGTTAAACAATTTTAAAGATAGGCAAGGAGTGACTCCCAACGATGAACATACCCATCTAGTGTTATTTGCAGGAATTAACCATTTGTGTGTTTGGTCCATTTCTTCAGTGGCATGGCACAGATAATTTTTATCTCTTGGAACTGTGCCGATACATCTACCTTTTCCCATAATTTGAGTCAAAGTTATCCCGATTTCCTGACCCCAACTGCACTTGGAAGGATTTGACTCATTTGAATATTCAGACCTCCCCATATCACCTATAGCTTCATAATATGGGGGCTTAAAACTTACACATAGCCAGCACCCTTCAGTTATCTCAGGATTAGTTTGATTTAGTACCTGGAAACTAGCATTTATAACTTTATACATATTATTCTCGGGTACAACCCCTTTCTTTTTCACAATGCTAGGAAGCAGTGTGGGAAAGGATAACTTTGTCAACTTATTAGAAAACACTGTAGTAGGTTGGGCAGTCCCAGCTATCTTTACAGTCTGGACAACCAAACCTTCCTCTGATAACCCTTTATTAGGCCCGATTACCTTGGAAGTTTCGGGTTTTTCCTTCTTTATTACTATTAGCCCTCCTCTATCAGTCCCAGATTCATAATGTCTTACACCCCATGTTTTTCCAAGAAACCATCCCTGATCCATAGGGTTAGTTACATTTATCCATAGAAATGTGCAATTTACATAATACCCATATCTATACCCATAACCTTTACAATCGTTCCAGGGACAGCCCCGATGATTTCAGCCATTCGGTCCATATTTTACTTTTATAAACTGGTCTGACCCAGCTCCCGGACTCCAATCCGAAGCAATTGTTTCACAGCCCCAATAAGCACAATAATAGTGGTTGGGATAATTGCAATATCCTCTCCCTGGGTTGGAGGCAGGGCATAAATAGAATCCCAACTGATTCTGGCACTGTCCTGCCCGTGTCAGAGTACATAACGAAGTGTTGAAACTGGGAGCACCGGCCGTGGTTACTTGTTGTATGACTTTTTGACTTTCCCATTGGATCAGGCTCCACTTAAAAGGTTGGTGCGGATGGTGTTGAGTCGCTATGCAGGATGAAATTACTGCGAGAACCCCCAAATACCAATAGGAATGGCTGAGGCTCATTTCTCCCCACTATTCACTCCTCTGCCTCGCTCGTCAGTTGGGTTGCAGCCAACTACGAGGGTTTTAGTTCTTCTCGGCAGCAGTAGTGTTCTTCAGGGGAGAGCCTTTACCTTAACCCACGGTACTTATCGGGTTCGTCGCAATGTGAGCTTCAGGTCTTTGTTCCCTGGAGCGACCTCCCACTTCTCGTCACAGATGGGTCCTTTAACACGGCTGGCATGTGTCCATCCTTTCTCTGCAGTCCGGACGGCTGTTTCTGTAGTAAGCAAAACAACATAGGGGCCTTCCCATTGTGGTGTTAATGTAACTTGTTTCCAAGTTTTTATCAGGACCTTATCTCCGGGCTGTATCTTGTGAATTGCCATATCCAAAGGGGGACGTTGCGCAATTAAACCCTTTTTCTCTAATTCCCTGCATCTATTTATCAATTGTGTGAGGTAAGGTTTTAATTGATCATCTTGTAGGTGGGAATGATCAAGGGGTATCTCGAGATCATAAGGCATACCATACAGCATTTCAAAAGGGGAGATTCCCAGATCAGTCCTGGGCTTTACACGTATACTTAACAAAGCTAGCGGCAAGCACTTTATCCAAGAGGTTTTTGTTTCTAACATTAATTTAGTAAGTTGCTTTTTAATTTTCCCGTTCATCCGTTCTACTTTCCCCGAGCTCTGAGGATGCCAGGGAGTATGATATTCCCATTTGATTCCTAAAGCTTTCATTGTGTCACGGGATACTTTTGACACAAAGTGTGGTCCCCTATCAGAATCTATTGCTTCTACAATCCCATATCAGGGAATTATGTTTTCTAACAATATTTTCACTACGGTTTGTGCTGTAGCCCTTGTCGTGGGAAATGCTTCAACAAAATTTGTAAGATGGTCTATGATTACCAGCAAATATTTATATCTTCCTGTTTTTGGAAGTTCAGTAAAGTCCAATTGAATTCTTGCAAAGGGTCGGTGGGCTAATTCTCGTCCTCCCGGAACCCTTTTTCTCATATTTTTAGCATTTACCCTCGGACAAGTCATACACCCATTAACAATTCCCTTTGCTATGTTATATATCCCTATACACATATAAGTAGTGGCGAATTGATCTACCAACGCCTGAGCGCCCCAATGCATTTGTTCATGAAATCTCCGTAGCACCCTCATAGCTACTGATTTTGGTAACACTTCTCGTCCATCAGGTAGTACCCATTTTCCTTTTTCATTTTCTCGAATCCCCGTTTGTGTCATCTTTTCCTTTTCTACAGTAGTGAAACAAAACAAGGGGAGGGGGACGTGCCCACCAGACCATAAAGAATTAGCTGGGCCATGCTTGTAACAGTTCCTATAAGGCGGACTCTCCTCCTCCAAACAATTACATTCAATCCCTTCTATTCCCCAGTCTTTCCAGCAATCATAGCATGGAAATTTCTTTAAATCTTTCCCCTTGCCACAACTCGGGCAGTCTGCTCTCTTAGTCACTTCATATATGCACATGAGGGCTGCTCTTTTTGCTTCCTGATCAGCTAAGTAATTGCCTCTGATCTGGGGATTCAGCCCTCGCTGGTGTCCTTTTACATGCACCACCGCAATCTCCTTAGGCTCCCTGATGGCTTGTAAAACTTGGAGAATTAACTCCTAATGAATTAGTCTTTTTCCTTGTGAATTTATAAGTCCTCTCTCTTCCCATATTTTCCCAAAGGTGTGTATTACTCCATAAGCATATTTAGAATCTGTATATATTGTTCCGCTTTTGTTCTTTAATAATTTCAAAGCTCTTATCATGGCATATAGCTCGCAAGCCTGCGCTGACCAGCTCGGGCTCAGAGGGCCTGATTCTATTACCTCAAATGTTTTTCCGTTAACCAATGCGTACCCTGATTTTCTTTTACCCTCGATTATCCTTGAGGATCCGTCCACAAATATCTTTTCCCCTAAAGGCAATTCTACATCTTCCAGATCAGGCCTCAGTCTCACTTGTTCTTCTATGTTTCTAAGACAATTATGTTCGGGCTGCTCATTTGGTTCACCATAAAGAAACTGAGCAGGGTTTTGTGCTGCAGTCGTTTCTAATGTTAATCTGGGTGAGGATATTAGGATCCCTTCATATTTTAGTAACCTTGCATCCATTATCCATTTTTCAGCTTTTTGTTGCAGCACCCCACGTATATTGTGAGGGGATATAACTTTTATTTCTCCCCCTAATGTAATCTTTTGTGCTTCTTCCACTAGTAGGGCAGCTGCCACCACTACTTGCAAGCAGCTGTGTCAACCTCTACTAATGGGGTCTAATAGCTTAGATAAATAGGCTACTGGTTTTTTACTGTCTGCCCATTCTTGAGCTAGTACACCATAGGCAGTCCCCTCTGTGCTATTTATGAACAAGAAAAATGTTTTTTTTTTTTTTAATTCCGGGCAGTTTAAAACTGGTGGATGCATCAGTTCTTCTTTTAATTTCTCTAATTGCTCCTCGTCTTCTTCTGTCCATTTAAGTAATCAATCCCTATTCAATTTGTTATATAGAAATTTAACCTTTCCACTGTAATCTTCTATCCATTGTCTACAATATCCAGTTAACCCTAACAGTTGCCGTACTTGCCTCTTGGTAGTTGGGGCCTTTTTTCCTAGGATCCCTTTAACCCTTTCAGGATCCAGCCTCTTAGTTCCTTTATTTAGCAAATGACCCAAATATTTTACCTCTTTTTCTACAAACTGTAGTTTTGACCTGGATACCTTTAATCCCTGCGACCCCAAAAAATTCAATAGGCTAATGCTAGCTTGTCTTACAGTGTCTTCATCTTTTCCAGCTATTAGTAAATCATCTACGTATTGGATCAGGGTTGTGCCCGGTACTCTGTTGTACTCCTGCAAAATTTGCTCCAGTGCTTGCCCAAACAAGTTTAGGGATTCTGTAAACCCCTGGGGCAGGACCGTCCACCTTAACTGCTGTTTTCTATAGGTGTCTGGGTCCTCCCATTCGAAGGCAAAATAATCCCTAGATTTTTCGTCCAGGGGGCATGCCCAGAATGCATCTTTTAGATCAATTACACTATACCACTGATCTTCTGGGTGTAATTTACTGAGCAGTGTATGTGGATTGGCCACCACGGGAAACCTGCTAACAGTTCTCTTATTAATTTCCCGTAAATCATGTACCAATCTGTACTCTCCATCCTTCTTCTTTACTGGTAAGATAGGAGTGTTGAAGGGAGACATACAAGGTTCTAATAGCCCTTGCTGTAGTAGCCGTTGAATTTCGGGTTTTAGCCCTCTCCTACCTTCTTCTGAGAGGGGATATTGTTTTATCCTTACTGGTATTTCTGGTTTGTTTATGGTCACTTCGAAAGGCCTTATTTTCAATTTTCCTACACTTTCTGACGTGTACCAGACTCTAGGATCGATGTTTGCTTCATCTTCTACTCGGAGTGGGCACAATTTAATTTCTAATTTCTTTCCTATCACTTCTAACCCTATTCCTAATTCTATTATTAAATCTCTACCTAACAAATTATACTCAGCCTCCGGTACTAGGTGCAGAGTCCCCTTACTCACTTTAGAATCTGATTCTATTATTACTTCTTTTATAACAGGGACCCCAAAGGGCTCCCCCTTTGCTCCGATTACCTGGACTTTTTCGGTGGAAGCCTTGCATCCAGTGGGCAAGGTTTGGACTGTTGATCTTTCAGCCCCTGTATCCATGAGGAATTCTACCTCCTCGTGCTGGGGACCCACTTTTAATTTTATCAAGGGCTCGGTCTTGTTTCGGATCCCCAGCAAATAGAGCCTCTGACACCCCTATTCGCTCTTAAACATCCTCTCATCCTCTTTTCTTTGCCTGCATTCTTTCTTTATGTGACCTTTCTTGTTGCAATAAAAACAGGTCACGTTTTTCCGTTCTTGGCTGCCTCTTTCCTCCTTCCTAGGTCTCCCATGCATCGGGTCGAACCTTCGATTCGGTCCAGCCCCCCTTTGTCCTTCTCGCACTGCTGCCACCATCATACGTACTTGCTTTTTCTCCTTCTCTTCTTCCCTTCTAACATACACCTTCTGTGCTTCCCTTAATAATTCGTCCAGACCTCGATCTTGCCAATCCTCTATTTTTTCCAATTTCTTCCTAATATCTACCCATGATTTTGCCACAAACTGGGCTTTAAGTAATGTCTCCCCTACAGGGGTTCCAGGGTCTAAACCACTATATAGTTGCAAATTCTTTCGTAATCTTTCTAACCATTCAGTTGGGGTTTCATCCTTTTTCTGTTGTTCGTTAAAAGCTTTGTTTATGTTCTGTCCTCTGGGGACAGATTCTCGTATCCCCTGAATTATGATTGTTCTTAAATCTTGCATATGTCCCCGGTGTATGGGGTCTTGATTGTTCCAATTAGGCTGCTGCATTGGCCACTTTATGTCTGCAGCCGGCCCCTGCTGGTGTTGCTGATCCCAAATTCGCATTCCAGCACACCTAATCATTCCTCTTTCCTCTGATGTAAAGAGGATTCCCAGGATGGATTGTAACTCTTCCCAGGTATATATATTTGGGCCTAAGAATTGGTCTACTCGTTCCGCCACTCCTAATGGGTCTTCTAGTAAATTTCCCATTTCCCTTTTAAAATCTCTCACATCCCCTGAGTTAATGGGAACGGCCACGTATCCCATTCCTGGCTGGGGTCCCCCCATCGCTATTTCTCGTAGGGGATATAATCCCTCCCTTAAAGCAGATTTCTGATTTCTTGCCATGCTTCTGGTTACCGGCCCCTGTGTTTCATGATCCGATTCTGATTCTCCTGGATTTGCTAATTCGGGGAGCCCATTAAGGACGGGAGCCGTTGGTGCGGGCGGTGGAATATAGGGCGGGGGCGATGTCGGGACTTCTAAGTCCTTTCTCTTTTTATCCCGCCCTCCTTTTTCTTTTAGAGGATATATGTGCGTCCTTGTATCTGAATTTATCCAGAGGTGCGCATATTCACTTTCTTCCAGACTAAAGGGCTCCTTAGAGTTAACATAAATATTGAGGGCTTGGCATACCCAATCCTCAAAGGAGCCGAACGGGCGCCAGAAAACGCTGTCCCCTTTGATGGGCTTGTCACCTCACACTTCTATACAGTAATAAATCATTTTAACTTTACTCTTTCCCTGCCTAGAAGGGGAATCATTCCAATTCTTAATCATTTGTCCTAACAGACTATCAGAAGGAACAGAGGGTATCCCTACAGCACTGGATTCCTCCCTCATGGGGCCAGAAGGCTTACTTTTCTTCTGCCC
This sequence comes from Oxyura jamaicensis, assembly GCF_011077185.1. NCBI lineage: Eukaryota > Metazoa > Chordata > Aves > Anseriformes > Anatidae > Oxyura > Oxyura jamaicensis. Next base: position 7,300 of record NW_023311748.1, read on the forward strand.
CATCTTCCGGAGCACCTTCGTACACACACACACACAATGCTTCCCCCTTTTCGTGGCCCAGTCCCTCGCGGGATGTGGGAACCGCACTGAGGGGTCTGCACTCGCTTCGTCCGCACTTGGACGTCTCACACGTCGTGCTCCGGGATACCCAACCCCAACCGAACTGAACACCGGCCTATACTTACCCACCTCGTGGGTCTTCGTTCGGTCTTCATGCACAAAGATTACCTGGGGTTTACCGGTTTTATTTGCTTGTGTCTAATTTTGGGTTTGTCGGTGAAGGGCTCGAGCAGGAGTTTCCATTTCTGGGGCTGCCGAAATCGGCGGGGCGCCTCCCCTAGAGGGATTCCTGATCAATCCGCCTTCATCCGAGTCACGGCACCAAATTGTTATAGATTAGACCACACAATTTTCTGGTCTATTGAAATT
>NW_023311749.1:0-6269 GCF_011077185.1 Oxyura jamaicensis
TGTTGTGGTTTAACCCGACTGGCAGCTAAACACCACACAGCTGTTCGCTCACCCTCCCCCCTCCCTCTCTGGGATGGGGGAGAGAAACGGGAAAGTGAAGCCTGTGAGTTGAGATAAAGACAGTTTATTAAGATAGAAAATAATAATGATAATAATAATAATATGTACAAACAAGTGATGCACAATGCAATTGCTCACCACCCGCTGACCGATGCCCAGTCCAACCCCGAGCAGCCGGCCCCCCCAGCCCGGCTAGCCACCCCTATATATTGTTTAGCATGACGTCAGATGGTATGGAATACCCCTTTGGCCAGTTTGGGTCAGCTGTCCTGGGTTTGTCCCCTCCCAGCTTTTACTGCACCCCCAGCCTGCCCGCTGGCAGGACAGAGTGAGGAGCTGAAAAGTCCTTGGCTTAGTATAAGCAGTGCTCTGCAGCAATTAAAACATCAGCATGTTATCAGCACTCTTCTCATCCTAATCCAAAACATAGCACCCTACCAGCTACTAGGAGGAAAAATAACTGTCCTAACTGAAACCAGGACATATATCCACCCCTTATTCCATACCATTTATGTCATGCTCAGGTTACACTCTTTCCAATACATTCTAGTTAATCACTATTTTCATCTATGGTAGTGATGACACACAGTATTATATAATAATTAACATAATACATCTCAACTCATGGGCTATTCTCACCCAGTATTAAATCCCCCTGAGGTACACACCGGACCTCCCCATTCTTTTGCATTACCCACCAAGTGCATCCAGGTCCTTGAGCAAAAGCAATCCCACGAATGGGTTTGCCTTTTCCTGAGGCAGGAGTAGCCCAGACTGTTTTACCTAGCATATTTCTTACATGCACTACAGGAACTTTATCCCCTTCTACTGTACGTAGCAGGTTTGATTGGGCAGGTCCAGCTCGATTGGCAGATCCCCTAGTATTGACTAACCAGGTGGCCTTTGCCAAATGTGTGTCCCAGTTTCTGAATGTCCCAGCACCCATTGCTTTCAGTGTAGTCTTTAACAGTCCATTGTATCGCTCAACTTTACCGGAGGCTGGTGCGTGATAGGGGATGTGATACACCCACTCAATACCATGTTCTTTGGCCCAAGTATCTATAAGGTTGTTTCGGAAATGAGTCCCATTGTCTGACTCAATTCTTTCTGGGGTGCCATGTCGCCATAGCACTTGCTTTTCAAGGCCCAGGATAGTGTTCCGGGCAGTGGCATGGGGCACAGGATATGTTTCCAGCCACCCAGTGGTTGCTTCCACCATTGTAAGTACGTGGCGCTTACCATTGCGGGTTTGAGGGAGTGTGATGTAATCAATCTGCCAGGCCTCTCCATATTTGTATTTCAGCCATCGTCCCCCGTACCAAAGAGGCTTTGACCGTTTGGCTTGCTTGATTGCAGCACATGTTTCACAATCATGAATAACCTGTGCTATAGTGTCCATGGTCAGGTCCACCCCTCGATCACGAGCCCATCTGTATGTTGCATCTCTGCCTTGATGGCCCGAGGTTTCATGGGCCCATCGGGCTACAAATAGTTCACCCTTATATTGCCAGTCCAGGTCCACCTGAGCCAGTTCAATCTTGGCAGCCTGATCCACCTGCTGGTTGTTTTGATGTTCTTCAGTAGCCCGATTCTTAGGCACATGGGCATCTACATGGCGTACCTTTACAACCAGGTTCTCTACCCGGGCAGCAATATCTTGCCATAATGCAGCAGCCCAAATGGGTTTGCCCCTGCGCTGCCAGTTGTTCTGTTTCCATTGCTGTAACCACCCCCAAAGGGCATTTGCTACCATCCATGAATCAGTGTATAGGTAGAGAACTGGCCACTTTTCTCGTTCAGCAATATCTAAAGCCAGCTGGATGGCTTTTACTTCTGCAAATTGACTCGATTCACCTTCTCCCTCAGCAGCTTCTGCAACTCGTCGTGTAGGACTCCATACAGCAGCTTTCCACCTCCGATGCTTTCCCACAATGCGACAGGACCCGTCAGTGAACAGGGCATATCTCTTCTCATTTTCTGGTAGCTTGTTGTACAGTGGAGCTTCCTCAGCACGGACCACCTCCTCCTCTGATGACATCCCAAAGTATTTGCCTTCTGGCCAATCCATAATCACTTCCAAGATTCCCGGACGACTGGGGTTTCCTATTCGAGCCCGCTGAGTAATCAGTGCAACCCACTTGCTCCATGTAGCATCAGTTGCATGATGTGTAGAGGGGACCCTTCCTTTGAACATCCAGCCCAGTACTGGCAGTCGGGGTGCCAGGAGGAGCTGTGCTTCAGTACCGACCACTTCCGAAGCAGATCGAACTCCTTCATATGCCGCCAATATCTCCTTTTCGGTTGGAGTGTAGCGGGCCTCAGATCCTCTGTATCCCCGACTCCAAAACCCTAGGGGTCGACCTCGAGTTTCCCCAGGTTCTTTCTGCCAGAGGCTCCAGGTGGGGCCATTCTCCCCGGCTGCGGTGTAGAGCACATTCTTTACATCTGGTCCCGTTCGGACTGGCCCAAGGGCTACTGCATGAACTATTTCCTTCTTAATTTGTTCAAAAGCTTGTCGTTGCTCAGGGCCCCATTCGAAATCATTCTTCTTACGGGTTACTTGGTAGAGCGGGTTTACAATCAGACTGTAATTTGGAATGTGCATTCTCCAAAACCCCACGACACCTAGGAAAGTTTGTGTTTCCTTTTTGCTAGTTGGTGGAGACATAGCTGTTATTTTGTTGATCACATCCATTGGGATTTGACGACGTCCATCTTGCCATTTTATTCCTAAAAACTGGATCTCTCGTGCAGGTCCTTTAACTTTACTTTGTTTTATGGCAAAACCGGCCTTCAGAAGGATTTGGATTATTTTCTTCCCTTTCTCAAAAACTTCCTTTGCTGTGTTACCCCACACAATGATGTCATCGATGTACTGCAGGTGTTCAGGAGCTTCCCCCTGCTCCAGCGCAGACTGGATCAGTCCATGGCAAATTGTAGGGCTGTGTTTCCACCCCTGGGGCAGCCGATTCCAAGTATATTGGACTCCCCTCCAAGTAAAGGCAAACTGTGGCCTGCACTCTGCTGCTAGAGGGATGGAGAAAAATGCATTAGCGATATCAATTGTGGCGTACCACTTGGCTGCCTTTGATTCCAGTTCGTACTGGAGTTCTAGCATGTCCGGCACTGCAGCACTCAGTGGTGGTGTGACCTCATTCAGGCCACGATAGTCCATGGTTAGCCTCCACTCCCCATTAGACTTCCGCACTGGCCATATGGGACTATTAAAAGGTGAATGAGTCTTGCTGATCACTCCTTGGCTCTCCAGCTGACGAATTAGCTCATGGATGGGAATCAGGGAGTCTCGGTCGGTGCGATATTGCCGCCGGTGCACAGTTGTAGTAGCAATTGGCACTTGTTGTTCTTCGACCCTCAGCAACCCCACAACAAAAGGGTCCTCTGAGAGACCGGGCAAGGTAGACAATTGTTCAATGCCCTCTGCCTCTAAGGCAGCTATGCCAAAAGCCCAGCGGAACCCTTTTGGGTCCTTAAAATATCCTCTTCTAAGATAGTCTATGCCAAGGATGCATGGAGCATCCGGGCCAGTCACAATACGGTGTTTTTGCCACTCATTCCCAGTTAGACTCAGTTCAGCTTCCAATACAGTTAATTGCTGGGATCCTCCCGTCACTCCATAAATACTGATGGGTTCTGGCCCCTTATAGCCTGATGGCATTAGAGTACATTGTGCACCGGTGTCTACTAAAGCCTTATACTTCTGTGCGTCTGACGTGCCAGGCCATCGAATCCACACAGTCCAATAAACTCGATTGTCCCTTTCCTCCCCCTGGCTGGAGGCAGGGCCCCTCTAATCCTCGTCAGAATCTTCATTCTTGTGTTTAAAGGACTGCCTGCTGGAAGTTGGAGCAGCAAACTTTTCAGAGACCCCCTTTTTCCCAATTGTTTTCTTTTGCAACTCACGTACCCGTGCCTCTAGGGTCGCGGTGGATTTTCCATCCCATTTTCTCATGTCCTCTCCATGGTCACGTAGGTAAAACCACAGGATGGCCCGAGGTGTGTATCCACCATATCGTCTTCCTTGCACGGATGAGCGCTTACCCCTAATAGCAGAGACATTGGTTCGTACAGGAGGGGAGGAAAATAAACTCTCTTTAAGTTGCTGGACCTCTTCAGAGAGTTTCTCCAAAGTATTCTCTTTTAGTTGGTGGACCCTGGTTCGTTCAGGCGGGGAAGAAAATAATCTCTCTTCAAAGTGGTGGACTTTTTCAGAAAGTTTCTCCACAGCTGAAACGCAGGCCTGTAGGGAAGAGGAGAGGCTTTCTTCGTACTGCCGGAGTTGTTTAGCCACATCACCCACTGTGGGTTCCTCATCCTCTTTCCAGGCCATTATTGCCAATGAGCTGGCATATGATGATGGTGCACTCCGTACAAACTTCCGCCACATGGGTCGTGTACACTTGACTTCATCTGGATCTGTGGGTACTTGTCCATTGTCTGGGTCCTCATAAATCACCTCCCGTACGGCTAATTCCCTCAGGTACTGGATTCCCTTCTCCATAGTGGTCCACTTGTTTGGCAGACATACAAGTTCTTCCTTGTAGGGAAACCTTTCCCTTACAGCATACAGGAGACGCCTCCAGAGGCTGTGAGATCGTGCTCCATCTGCAATTGCTTTGTCAATGCCTGCATCTCTAGCAAGGGATCCCAGACGCCTGGCTTCCTTGCCCTCTAATTCCACACAATTGGCTCCGGTATCCCAGCACCGGAGCAGCCAGGTGACAAGCTGCTCACCTATGCAGCGACCAAAATCTTTTCGCACATCTCGTAGCTCACGCTGGTATAGGTTTCGGGTAACTACTGTTGATTTTTCAACATCCCCATCTTCATCCTCCTGCTCCTCTGATAGCCCGACCTCATCTTCTCTACACCTAGACCTAGCAGAAGACTCTCTGCGTTCTAAACGACCTGAGTCTCTATACCATTTTTTCACCTTGTCTACAGGGGCAACTTGTACTGCTACAGCTCGTTTCTCTGACCCAACCACAGGGTCTGCCACAGGGGTTGGAACACCCTCTGCAGGGGCAACTTGCACTGCTACGGCTCGTTTCTCTGGCCCAGCCACAGGAGCTGGAGCGGCTGCAGGAGCTGGAGCTGGAACAGCTGCAGGAGCTGGAGCTGGAGCTGCAGGAGCTGGAGCTGGAGCTGTAGGAGCTGGAGCAGCTGCAGGAGCAGGAGCTGGAGCGGCTGCAGGAGCAGGAGCTGGGGTGGCTGCAGGAGCGGCTGCAGGAGCAGGAGCTGGAGCGGCTGCAGGAGCTGGAGCTGGGGTGGCTGCAGGGGCGGCTGCAGGAGCAGGAGCTGGAGCTGGGGCGGCTGCAGGGTCTGTCACTCGGTTCATAGTAGCATCAATTGCAGCTCGATAGGCATAGGCCAGGCCCCAACATGCTACAGTGAGTTGTGTCACTTTGGAACTGCCAGAGTCATGACACTCTTTTTGCAAGCATTCTACCAGTTTTTTAGGATTTTGCAGTTGTTCAGGGGTGAATCTACAAAACATCGGAGGTGCCCACTGCTCTAGCCACCTGCCCATATCCTCCCACACTCCCTGCCACTCACAATTATCCCGCCTCAGGACAGATCTCTGCATGAGATCCCTAAGTAGTTGTTTAACCTTGAACAAAACCTGAAGCGCATTCAAGAGACATAACAACAAGAACATGCTGGTCTGAGTATCCCAAGGATATTCAACATCTTGGAGAGCTATTGTAACTAGCTCGGGGGATAAGAGGGTGCTGAAGGAGAAAGGGAGAGTGAACAAGTAAGGAAAAATATCTTTCCCTGTCCCCTTCACAGACTGGCTCCCTGATGGAAAAAGGCAGTAGGTGTAATTGTTAATAGTTTCCGAGATATAGTTTCCAAAGTACAGAGTCGACGACAGTGCTGCGTACAAATACCAAGTTAGAGTCATGGCCAGATATTTCATCATATCGTAAGCTATTGCTACACAGCACAGTACCATAACGATCTTAAACCAGGGCCCGGAAAGGATAAACAGCACGACAGGGATCACATACAGCGAGTAACGTGCTATAAAATTCAGTTTGGAATACAGCCACAGCAGACTTGATATTAAAGCAATCAACATTCTGATTAGATCTGTCGTTATCTCAACCCTTCGTGCCCCACGTTGGGCGCCAAAAGAGCTGTTGTGGTTTAACCCGACTGGCAGCTAAACACCACACAGCTGTTCG
>NW_023311750.1:0-9666 GCF_011077185.1 Oxyura jamaicensis
AGAAAGAAAGAAAGAAAGAAAGAAAGAAAGAAAGAAAGAAAGAAAGAAAAGAAATTGAAGAAATTTTCATATCTACCTGTAATCACGTCTTGTAGTTGTTGTTCAGTCTCTACAGCAACTGCCCATTATGGTTTTCAACTCTTGTTCTGAACAGAACAGCAGTTAAATACTAGGCAGAGATTTCTGTGAGCATTCTTCTGATGAAAAATTTTATTTTGCTGTTACTGGTCTACTCATCACTAGTCTCAAGGTGTCTCCCTCTAACATTTCAATGACCAAATAACTTGGTAAGTGCTGAGAAGAATGAACTTCAAAAAGAACCTGTTGGCATTAGAGAATGATTGGATCCAAACTGTTGCACGTACAGATATATATGAGAAACATGGGATAAACAACAAATGCTGATCATAAGTGTATTAAGGATTAGTTATGATCACCCACAGATTCCAGGACTTTTTTTCTACAAATGAGTTTTTGGACAAAGCTTGCATATGCCAAAAAGGAAGAAGTTTGCCTTGTTTTTTTTTTCTCATTCTTTTTAGCTTATTCTGCATTTTAACTAGTTTCTGCCTCAGGAGCTTTAGTAACTTAGCTTTTTTTGTTCTCTCCTGGTTTGCATGAGCTCAACTCACATAACCCAGGGCTCAGAGTAATGTCGCACAACATGCACCAATGGCTCTTTCAGAAGCATTCTGCTTCAATTAGCATGTGTCAAATATTTACAGCAAGCTTGTGGTCTGCAGAATAAATTATTCATCTCCATAAAATGAATGATAAAAATTATCTAAAACTGGAGTAAACTTGAACCATGAATATATTAAAGAAAATTTCAGTCTGTTCATGGATATTCTGTGAGCAGCAAAAAACAACATGAATCATGTGAATTACTTTCTTTGCATTTTTCAGTTTCCGACAGGAGTGTTACAGAACTTGCCCTCTAAACTCTGTAGTAACACAAAGAAGGGGATCTTATGTTCAGTATTGCTCTCTTTGATGTGCATATTTCTTCCAAGCTTAATTTCAACCTAGATTTTTCTACCTCCTGTAGGTTATAAGGTAGAATGTATCTTTGTTAGCTTTGGCAGTGTGTCCATGTTGGGAAAGGCAGCCTGGCCAGTCTGTGAGAAGTCCTGCTCCTCTGGGACGAAAACAAAGCCTGGCTACTGGTAGCATATCCTGCCCATAATTCACACGGAGGGTGTCAATCAGTAGGCTAAAATGTTGGTAGGTACATATGTCAGTGTATGCAAGATAACATTGCGTTTCATTTCACAGTGAAGGGCGTTATTCCAGTGATGGCAGCATTCCTGGTATCCCTGAGAGTGAAGCATAGTTCCTGAATATAGGTCAGAAAAGGACATTGTTATAACCAGTGTCCTTGATGGAAACTGATATGTGCTGAATTTGCAGAAACCCTGAGTTCAGTGTCATCCGTTTTCAGTATTTCCCGAACAATTGATTTATTTCACATTATTAATGAACTTTGCAGCAGTTCCACTTGTCAGGCCTACTCTGCGGGGGTCAATAATGAGAGGAAACCTGATGTTAGTGGATCCAGCTTAAGTGATTCTGTCATGCTAACGATTCAATATATCAGGACAAATGTCAGCTTCTTCCAATATGTTAATTCCTCAGATCCTATTTGCATAAACTACAGTCAATGAAATACAAGTTCCCCCTCTAGGATAGTTAATGGAGATTTGTAACGGATTTTTTTAATTTTGTTAAGTTTCCAAGAGGAGAATGGGAGCTAATTCCAGAGCAACATGTGTGAGTTTACATGCTCATTTCTTCATCAGCAAGATCAGGATGGTAGTCAGCATTTAAGAAGTGTTTGGACTATGCACTTAGTCACATGGTCTAAACTTTTGGGTAGACCTGTGCGGTGTCAGGAGTTGGACTTGGTGATCCTTATTGGTCGCTTCCAGCTCAGAATATTTTATGATTCTATGATTCTATGGTATGGGAAGGATAAGAAAAACAAAAGCTAACAGCATTTGTTGGAACTTTTCATTTCTACTTGCCAGTGTCTTGTAAATACAATCCCTGCTGTTGCTTGCGGGACATCTGGCTGCAGAGGGACAGAGCTCAAGGTCCACATGCGTGCAGGGAAAGAGCACAGCAACACGTGCTGACCACTGCTGGGAGGAGGAGCAGGAGGAAGGGATTTTTCTTAGTTTTGGATACAGATGGCTGGTTTAATCTCTACACTTCAGTGTGCTATGAATGAACCTGAGCCTACTGTAAGATAACCGTGTTCACAGAATCACAGAATCACAGAACAGTGTAGGAATGGACGAAAACACCACCTGTACTCCCGCTCCATCCACTAACCGTCCCAGCCCCCTGAAGTCCCGTTTGATAGCCTTCAGGCTTCTCTCATCAGTGGTATAACTGCCAGCCTGGACTGTCAGTAGTGGGTAGTAATCAGAGGGGCGAACCAGGTTGGGAAGATTCTTGCCAGGATGCTCCACAACTCGGTCTGGGCAGGTGATTTGTCACCACAGTAGGAGCAGAGGACATCTTGGAGGTATGGAGAGTGCCTGAGCTGGCCTGCTTGCCAGGCTGGCTCTGCCTCTCAGGCAGCTCTCCCAGGCAGTGGCTCAGGCCAAGACCTCTGTGAGCTCCAGGGTGCCTTTTGCAGCCTGGTGACTGTCTGTGCCCCAGCCGGGAGCCACCCTAGTGGCTCAGCCCCAGCCTCAGTCACCTCCTTCCTCTGCTCCCCACCATCCTAGAGAGTCCAACAGCAAGCAATATATTTCACAGACATTTAGGCTAATGATTTTTTGGTTTCCTAGACTCTGAAATTTGTTTGTCAGCCTCCTTGCCCTTGGCGTGAGTCACATGCTCTGAGCAAAGTGGTTGTGTCAGTAGGCAGCAAGTGCACACAAAGCCAAAGAGGCAATAGACCAAGAGCTGTGGTTGTGTGCCAAGGCGATAAACAGAGGCTTGGGTTTAAGCCTGCTGACCTTGATGGCTCCCTTGATCACTCCTCCTGCTGTGATTTGTGGTGTGATGAGTGCACACATGATATAGGAGGCAGTTGGACAGCAGTCCATAGCAAGTGTGAACTGAGGCAGAAATAGGCTGGAGGCAAGATAAAGCTTTACCTGAATATGAGCCTTCAAAGAGTGGGTTCACCTGTGACAGGAGTGGCAAGGGCTGGACATGCACTGTACCTGACATCAGGGCTCTTGGAAGGGGATGCTATTGAACTGAGCAGGCAGAGGCAGTTGTGTTCTCCCTCCAGTGCTCAGAATAGAGGATTAACCCTTCAGATTAGTGGACAGGGGAAAGTATATTTTCCCCCAAATATTGCCCAAATCTGTGTCCTCCTGGCATGAAACTGTGTCAACAAAGCACTCACCCTAGCTCTGCACTAGCAAGCTTCCTGAGCATGTTCTTCTGGCTCTTGGCTATTGTCTTCTGCTTCTTCTTCTCAGCTGCTCAGGCTAAAGGTGTTTCTGTGTTCAGGGCTGTGAATTGCTTACCTGCGGCTCCTACCAAACTGCTCAACATGGGTGAAATCCAGCTCCTGTAGCTTGCCCCTGAGTTTTCCACAGGGATGACCCCATCTTCTCCTTACAGCACCATTCTTCTGTGTGCAGCAACTGGCCTTTAGGAATATGAAGATAACTCATGAACATTAAAAGTATATTTGTGACACAGATGTAACTTGTTCTCCCTCCCTTTCCTGTGGCCAACATACTGACATTATCAGTACCTCAAGATGCTACATTTCAGCAACTTAATCCTGTATTTCCATCAGCAATTTTAAGGGAGGTCTGCAAAAAGAAGTCTCATTGGGGTTCTCAGTCAGTACTATGATTCTATGATTCTACTTGGATTTTAGCAAGATTTCATAATTAAAAAGGATGGTTTGGTATGGTACTTCCTCTATGCACTGTATTTTTGACAGCAGCAATAAATAGCTGCAATATCAATGGTGGCAAAACGCCACAAGGGGAAAGCAGCTTTTCCCACAAAGTGGTAAAGTTACTCAAGGAAAAAACAAACAAACAAAAACAAACAAACAAACAAACAAACAAACAGAAGCTACTGCTTTGTTGTCTTCCTCGTGTATGAAATCACTGTGATAGATCTGCAGGAAGAGATTTAGTTGCAGATGGCAGAGGTCAGTGTATTGTGTATTCAATGTAGTCAATAATAAAGTCAGGACTTATGCTAACCGAATGTTAATAAGGAATCACAAGGACCTTGGAAAGTCATTATGTCTGGTCATTTGCTTCACAATATTGTTCCAAACAAGCTCTAGAGGCCAATGCAAGGGGATTAAAAAAAAATGGTTTGGAGGAATTAGGGAAAGCAGAAAGACTGAAAACAGAAGGTTTGCATGAAGTGCAACTGCCCATTGTAAAAACAGGTTCTGAGGAAAGTTGTTACACAAAAGGAAACAGTATTACTGCATGAAACAGCTTCTGTTGCTGAACCCCATCCTAGCAGTCCTTCTTCCCCTGAGACTGCGGCTGGCCCAGGAGGTTCAGGCAGAGCTGTCCGTCTTTGGGATAAGGGCAGTAACCTTAGCTGTGCTTGTAAAACAGAAATAACATCAACTGCGATCAATTACATGATTACAGGTGAAATAGACACAAAAGAGAAGTGGATTGATTCCTGTCACTGTAGCCACCTGGTCAAAATACTTATTTTTGATGGGATTTTTGTGGTAACAATTCAGGATTTGCTCTGAGCTCTTTTTTCAGATTGTGCTCAAAACGAGAACCAATCATGCTGCAGAGAGATTCAAGCCAACAGTCTTTCCTTCTTCTGATCCAATTATTTATTATCCCTTAGCATAAATGATCATTACTTTGCCCCCCACCCCGCCCCCCCACCTGCCCCCTCCCCCCTTAGAAATAACCACACCAGGAACAAAAAGTTCCAGATCTAAACTGAGTCATGGATTCTGACCTATACCAAGCTACCTTTGGAGGAATGCTTCATACAGGATTTTACTGCTGCCCCTCACCTTTATTTCCCAAGGCTGCTAATGACACAGCATCTTCCATAGCACTATTAGAGTAGTTAGTGAGCACCTGGCACCCATTTTTGCTGTGTGATGTGGGGCTTCCTGCAAGTGTTGCAGTTGAAGCTGCAGTCCTTATTTCATGGAGTGATGACTGACCTTGCAAAATACCTGGTTCCACTACTTGTTCATGTGTGATGCTGTCCCTGTGCCACTGATCTGGCCTCCACTAGTTAATTTATTGCAAATGCTTATAAAATGTGTGTAGGAGGCAGATAGTTCTGTCATAAATCTGAAAGAAATAGCTTAATGTTCTTATTGTTTGCTGTCTGAGCCCGTGGGCATAATGCCTGTGTTTTCATTATAATTTGGTCCGAGGCTAAGAGTTCAGTAGATAAAATGGCTGGTTTTGCAGTAACATTCTAGTGTATTTACAGAAGAAGGAGCCAGTGAGGCTGTTAATATTGCTCTGGATTCCATTCCTGGACAAATTTCAGGCTGCTTGTCAGTTGTGCAGTAGTGAAGAAGCTCATCTCATTTGTAAATGTGCTTTACTCAGTGAAGCTATGTCCACAGCTGAAATGAAGTAGCTGGAATATTAGAACAAAGCAGCCCAGAGAGTGACAGGGATTCTGCTGAGATTTGGTCATTTTGCTCATAAGGCGGCGTCAGATTTGACTAGAATTCTCTGCTACGTTCTTGTCCTGAGCACATCTGTGACATTCACATTTTAAACATTGCTTGTAATTAAAAGAAAAAAAAAAGAAAAAAGAAGAAGAAGAAGAAGAAAAAAAAGTGCTATTCCAGGTTAGTTTGCCCAACCCACCTTGGTCCAGGTGTGAAACCAATTAGTGATCTATCTCAGTGTGCTGAGGAGCAGGTGGGTTTTCAGTCTTTCCCCTTAATGTCCTTTGTGTTAGATCAGTTTGAATCATAAAATCATAGAATATCCGGAGTTGGAAGGGACCCATAAGGATCACAGAATCACAGAATAGTCTAGGTTGGAAGAGACCTCCAAGATCACCAAGTCCAACCTCCGACCTAACACTAACAAGTCCTCCACTAAACCATATCCCTAAGCTCTACATCTAAACGTCTTTTAAAGACCTCCAGGAATGGTGACTCTACCACTTCCCTGGGCAGCCTATTCCAGTGACTAACAACCCGTTCAGGAAAGAAGTTCTTCCTAATATCCAACCTAAACCTCCCCTGGCACAACTTTAGCCCATTCCCCCTCGTCCTGTCACCAGGCACGTGGGAGAATAGACCAGCCGCCACCTCGCTACAGCCTCCTTTCAGGTACCTGTAGAGTGCAATAAGGTCACCCCTGAGCCTCCTCTTCTCCAGGCTAAACAGTCCCAGCTCCCTCAGCCGCTCCTCATAAGACTTGTTCTCCAGACCCTTCACCAGCTTTGTAGCCCTTCTCTGGACTCGCTCAAGCACCTCCATGTCCTTCTTGTAGCGAGGGGCCCAAAACTGAACGCAGTACTCGAGGTGCGGCCTCACCAGAGCCAAGTACAGGGGGACAATCACTTCCCTGGACCTGCTGGCCACGCTGTTTCTTATGCAAGCCAGGATGCTGTTAGCCTTCTTGGCCACCTGAGTACACTGATGGCTCATATTCAGCTGACTGTCAACCAATACTCCTGGGTCCTTCTCTGCCAGGGAGGTTTCCAACCACACATCTCCCAGCCTGTAGCGCTGTTTGGGGTTGTTGTGCCCCAGGTGCAGGACCCGGCACTTGGCCTTGTTGAACTTCATACCATTGGCCTCGGCCCATCGGTCCAGCCTCTCCAGATCCTCCTACAGAGCCTTCCTACCCTCAAGCAGATTGACACACGCACCTAACTTGGTGTCGTCTGCAAGCTTGCTGAGGGTGCACTCGATCCCCTCGTCCAGATCATCGATGAAGATGTTAAAGAGGACTGTCCCCAGTACCGAGCCCTGGGGAACGCCACTACTGACTGGCCTCCAACTGGATTTGACTCCATATACCACAACTCTCTGGGCCTGGCCATCCAGCCAGCTCTTAACCCAACGAAGTGTACGCCAGTCCAAGCCACAAGCAGCCATTTTCCTGAGGAGAATGCTGTGGGGAACAGTGTCAAATGCCTTACTGAATGTGACATCAGTGCAGAAAACATGATTGAAGATTTTAAAAGGCTTTATAGGTCATGCAGAGCACCTTGAAGCTAATGTGAAATTTGACTGGCAAACAGTGGCTAATGGAGATGGGAGGGGGACTGCACACTTGCTCCACCTGGTGCCAGGCAGGATCCCAGCAGCAGCACGTTGTACCAGCTGCAGCCTGCTACTCAGGTGTTCAGGGCATTGCAGTGGAGCAAATCCCTCTCCTTCTGGAAGGGCAAGTTGCTGGCACAGTCTGGCAGTGTTTCTGCAGTAAAGAAAGATGGATTTTCTGGAGAGACTGCTTCACCTGCATGTGTTTCGCAGCAGGTGCAAGACAAAAGTCATCTCCTAAATTTCTTACTAAGGGAATTAATGGCAGTGATGCTTTTCTGGATTTAATAAATAAATACATAAATAAAGAGGATGAGATATTGAAGGCTGCATATGTAGATCATTTCTGCAATACTTACTTTTGAGCTTTAAGTAAAGAACATTTCAATATTTAGTCTGGCCTTTGGTATGGCACGAGGGCAGCCTAGCTGGAGATGACGGAATAATTTGGTAATAGGTCAGCAGTGTGACCCTGTAAACATAGGTATGTTTACATGTATGAACATGTAACTGTAGGTATGGTTCAGTTAGACTTGGGCATTGATGGAGAGCCAGGCATCTAGGAAAAGTGCCTGAATTAATGGACCCTATGACTCTGTGGTGGCTAAATGGAGAAGAAATAAGTGGGACAGACTGGTCCTTGCTTATACAGCACAAGGTGGCAGAGGAGGGAGGTGCAAAGGGGCCAGTTCAGCCTTCTTGGCTGCCTTACCTTCCCAATTAAGTGTGGTCCTCATGACCCAGGAACACTGAATGGGCGTACAAGTTTTCCCCAAATTAACCAGTTCAGTAAGTGTGTGACAAGAAGGCACAAAACCTTAAATGACTGAATATATGATATCAAAATACAAGGAGGGCAATAAATGAGGAGTTTTAGCCACCCCTTCCTGTCGTGTTCACCATAAAGGAGGAAAGCTAGTTCAATGCTCACTATATCATACTCTGACAAAGCTTCTGCACTTGGCTGAGTGCTTGCCGTGCTTCCTGGAATGCTTTGCCTTTCAAATCGGCAAGCAAACTGCTGACTCGGCACTGCAGTGTTTGCTCTACCTGTCCTCCGCAGGTCTGCATGAGCTGGGGGGAGGATGTTGACAAAAGTAATCGATAGAGTAAGAATGATGAACCAATGAAAAGGATGTGACTGAAAGGCCACCATGGAGACCACAACAGTCATGATGGTATCATAATTATAATTTTTGGAGATGGTAAATTAAAGTGCTAGCCCAGAAATAAAAGGATCAATAATTTAAACCTTGGAAAGTGAAAGGTTATAAAAGAAGAGACCAAGAGCAGTAACTGTTCTGCACAAAATGCTCTGTCTACTATTTAGTTTTCCACATAATCATCATCTGTAATGCCATCTTAGTCCTGTTTGCAGACTCCTTCAAATACTGATTATATGCCAAAGAACTTCAGGGTGTGGGGGCAGAAGGCTTTTATATGTGGGGATTACAGACCGCAGGTTTGTCCTGGCTTGCTTTGCTGTCAGCTCCTTGTGTGACCTTGAGCAAGTGGTTTACTGCTGAATGATTCTTTTTCCGACTGAAAAAGGATTGTGCCTTTCAGAGGCTAGCTCAGCAGGTACTTTGCTGTACTTGCATGGGGGTGTCTATAGGTGTCCACATGCAACTTGCTGGAGTGTATCAGAATGGTGCACGTTAGGTGTAGCTCTAGTAAAGCTCTGCCTTCAGATCTTTGTTCACAAATACTATCAATGTTAATATTTGCCATGCTTGGAGTGTAGAGCAAGAACATGACTGAATACTTGCAAGACGTGCAACCACACAGAAGAGTGTCTTTATGGACAAGCAAATTAACTGGTATATAAACCTGTGAGAACACTGTCATGCATACAAGCTGAGTTTTAACTTGTGTGACTTGTGAGCTCGGCTTCCAGTTGAGAGAAGCTGAAACACTTGGGGAGGGAAAGAAAAAAAAAAAAAAAAAGGATGAAGTGCAGACAATGAATAATAACTTTATAATTTTATGCTTTGTGAAGCTGCATTGGTTTTCATAGTGTCAGTGGCTGGGGCTAGCAGGAGCCTCAGAAAGGATCTGCTCCAACCCCTGCTCAAGCAGGCCTGGGGAAAACAGCTTGCCCAGGACTGTGCCCAGTGCAACTGCCCAGGCAACTATCTATCTGTTAAGATTTTTTTCTAGATCTCATATTGCTTTGTACAAAGTAATTGTACTAGCGTAGCTCAGTGCATGTTGCAAGTAGCGTAGATGATCTGAAGGTGGAAAGGAATGCTGGTTTGTCTTTTACCTAAAATTTTGCTGGATGGGCAGGTCTTGGCCACAGCCTTAATTTGTCAACATTTGTACTTAAAAAAGAAAGAGAGAAAGTAGGAGAGAAAGAAAGAGAGAAAGAGAGAGAGAGAGAGAGAGAGAGAGAAAGAAAGAAAGAAAGAAAGAAAGAAAGAAAGAAAGAAAGAAAGAAA
>NW_023311751.1:0-1577 GCF_011077185.1 Oxyura jamaicensis
CACAGAATCACAGAATTTCTAGGTTGGAAGAGACCTCAAGATCATCGAGTCCAACCTCTAACCTAACACTAAGAGTCCCCACTAAACCATATCCCTAAGCTCTACATCTAAACGTCTTTTGAAGACTTCCAGGGATGGTGACTCCACCACCTCCCTGGGCAGCCTGTTCCAATGCCTCACAACCCTTTCAGTAAAGAAGCTCTTCCTAACATCTAACCTAAAACTCCCCTGGCGCAACTTTAGCCCATTCCCCCTCGTCCTGTCACCAGGCACGTGGGAGAACAGGCCAACCCCCACCTCGCTACAGCCTCCTTTAAGGTATCTGTAGAGAGCGATAAGGTCGCCCCTGAGCCTCCTCTTCTCCAGGCTGAATAAGCCCAGCTCCTTCAGCCGCTCCTCGTAGGACTTGTTCTCCAGGCCCCTCACCAGCTTCGTCGCCCTTCTTTGGACCCGCTCAAGCACCTCGATGTCCTTCTTGTAGCGAGGGGCCCAAAACTGAACACAGTACTCGAGGTGCGGCC
Source organism: Oxyura jamaicensis (assembly GCF_011077185.1). NCBI lineage: Eukaryota > Metazoa > Chordata > Aves > Anseriformes > Anatidae > Oxyura > Oxyura jamaicensis. The sequence continues at coordinate 522 of NW_023311751.1, forward strand.
TCACCAGAGCCGAGTACAGGGGGACGATCACCTCCCTAGCCCTGCTGGTCACACTATTTCTGATACAAGCCAGGATGCCGTTGGCCTTCTTGGCCACCTGAGCACACTGCTGGCTCATATTCAGCCGACTGTCCACTATCACTCCCAGGTCCTTCTCTGCCTGGCAGCTCTCCAACCACTCATCTCCCAGCCTGTAGCTCTGCTTGGGATTATTACGCCCCAGGTGCAGGACCCGGCACTTGGCCTTGTTAAACTTCATGCAGTTGACCCCAGCCCATCGGTGCAGCCTATCCAGATCCTCCTGCAGAGCCTTCCTACCCTCGAGCAGATCGACACTCGCACCTAACTTGGTGTCATCTGCAAACTTACTGAGGGTGCACTCAATGCCCTCGTCCAGATCATTGATGAAGATGTTAAAGAGGACCGGCCCCAGCACCGAGCCCTGGGGGACGCCACTAGTTACTGGCCTCCAACTGGATTTGACTCCATTTACCACAACTCTCTGGGCCCGGCTATCCAGCCAGTTTCTAACCCAACGAAGCGTGCGCCAGTCCAAGCCAAGAGCAGCCAGTTTCTTGAGGAGAATGCTGTGGGAGACGGTGTCAAAAGCCTTGCTGAAGTCAAGGTAGACCACATCCACAGCCTTTCCCTCGTCCACCCAGCGCGACACTTTGTCATAGAAGGAGATCAGGTTCGTCAAGCAGGACCTGCCTTCCATAAACCCATGCTCACTGGGCCTGATCGCCTGCTTGCCCTTCAAGTGCCGCATGATGACTCCCAAGAGAATCTGCTCCATGAGCTTCCCTGGTACTGAGGTCAAACTGACAGGCCTGTAGTTCCCCGGGTCAGCCCTCCGGCCCTTCTTGTAGATGGGCGTCACATTCGCTAGCCGCCAGTCAGCTGGGACCTCCCCCGATAGCCAGGACTGCTGATAAATGATGGATAGTGGCTTGGCCAGCTCCTCTGCCAGTTCTCTCAGTACCCTTGGGTGGATCCCATCCGGCCCCATCGACTTGTGCACATCCAAGTGCCGTAGCAGGTCACCAACCAGTTCTT
>NW_023311752.1:0-2089 GCF_011077185.1 Oxyura jamaicensis
TGTGATAAATGATTAAGTCCCAAATAGGATTTTTGTGATTTATTAAGCGAATAGAGGCAAGCAAACAGCGCTGGGTGCACCGGGAGTCTCTGCTCTACCAGGACGCACACCTGTTACATCAGGTGTCTGATTTTTATGCTCCTAGACTAATACATATTCATCACTATTCCTAGAAAAGGCGGGGTTATTACAATTAGTTCCTGGAATCCAAACCCTCTCTGGACGCATGCGTAGCAGTCTCTGGTGGTCTTTCTGGGGGTCTCTTGTGCTGAAGGCTCGTAGTCTTCCTCCCAGGCTTTGTCCTTCGGTCGTCCTTCAACTCCCCCTTTCTCCTTATTTGGTGGATCTCTTTGCTGGTTATCAGAGGCTTGCGCAGCGTCCCATGCAAAAGTCTGCAGTTTCCTAAAAAAACTCCTTGGTCCTCTTATCTCCCAGACTAGAGTCTCAATGTTTGCCCTTCAAACCCTCTATTTACACAAATTGCTGGATCGTTCCTTTGCATGATACAAGAACTATGTACACTAATCACTCTGTTTTTCTTAAATACGAGCTTATATTTCATCATGCGGCCCTAGCATTGTTCCATACTGACACGAATCAAATAAACACATTTCACAGCTTTACCTTCCACAAGAGATGTCCCAGCTACAGAGAAGAGAGGCCAGGCCTTGCAGGCAGCCTTCTGGGTGGAAAACTGGGGAAATTCAAGCAAAGTCAGTGGCTTTCCATAGTGTCATCCAAGACCTTCCGGACCCGATGAGCTAGAGCATTATTCCTTTCTGGGTCTGTGGTTTTCTCCACGACATGGCTGCAGACCGTAATGTGTGTTAAAAGGTAGACATCCTCAGGCAGGGCTCAGCAACGCTGCTCCACTGAGCTGTGAGATACTCAGATTTATTCCAGCCAAGTCCTGGGCCAATATATATGTTTCACGTTATACTTCCCTTTTCCTCTCCTCTTTCCTCTGTTGCTGTTCACAACGCAGAGCATCCATCAAGAAATGAAGCCTGTCAAGAAATGAAGTGCTTGTTAGTATGCAATAGCACCTGTCCTCCTGTGCTTCTGAGAAAGCTTGTGCTTGAAGTGCAGCCAGAGGTTGAGTTACAGGCAATACCTGAGTGTTTTAGTTCAAATCTGGCTCCTAACTGTGTTCTGGAGCTGGACATTCACAGTTAGAAAAGCTCCTGCCTAATCTTATTTATACTCTAATAAAATGCACGAGTCCCACTATATATTAGTAGCTTCTCCTGTTAGGGGTCTGGGAAGTTCTCTGGCATACTTGGGTTATATTCAGCAGATCCATGCTGACTTTAGACTTGGGGGACCCAGGTAAGGAAAACTTGCAGGAGGATTTGCACCCAAACCTGTGTGTCTGCTGCAGGTACTTGGGCTTGTGGTACAAAGCTGTGGGAAAAGTCACCGAGAACTGGTGAGGGCTCTGCCTGTTTTGGAGAAGAGTTTCAGAAATTTAGTGTGATAAATGATTAAGTCCCAAATAGGATTTTTGTGATTTATTAAGCGAATAGAGGCAAGCAAACAGCGCTGGGTGCACCGGGAGTCTCTGCTCTACCAGGACGCACACCTGTTACATCAGGTGTCTGATTTTTATGCTCCTAGACTAATACATATTCATCACTATTCCTAGAAAAGGCGGGGTTATTACAATTAGTTCCTGGAATCCAAACCCTCTCTGGACGCATGCGTAGCAGTCTCTGGTGGTCTTTCTGGGGGTCTCTTGTGCTGAAGGCTCGTAGTCTTCCTCCCAGGCTTTGTCCTTCGGTCGTCCTTCAACTCCCCCTTTCTCCTTATTTGGTGGATCTCTTTGCTGGTTATCAGAGGCTTGCGCAGCGTCCCATGCAAAAGTCTGCAGTTTCCTAAAAAAACTCCTTGGTCCTCTTATCTCCCAGACTAGAGTCTCAATGTTTGCCCTTCAAACCCTCTATTTACACAAATTGCTGGATCGTTCCTTTGCATGATACAAGAACTATGTACACTAATCACTCTGTTTTTCTTAAATACGAGCTTATATTTCATCATGCGGCCCTAGCATTGTTCCATACTGACACGAATCAAATAAACACATTTCACA
>NW_023311753.1:0-1653 GCF_011077185.1 Oxyura jamaicensis
CGAACGGCTGTGTGGTGTTTAGCTGCCAGCCGGGTTAAACCACAACAGCTCTTTTGGCGCCCAACGTGGGGCACGAAGGGTTGAGATAACGACAGATCTAATCAAAATGTTGATTGCTTTAATATCAAGTCTGCTGTGGCTGTATTCCAAACTGAATTTTATAGCACGTTACTTGCTGTATGTGATCCCTGTCGTGCTGTTTATCCTCTCCGGGCCCTGGTTTAAGATCGTTATGGTACTGTGCTGTGTAGCAATAGCTTACGATATGATGAAATATCTGGCCATGACTCTAACTTGGTATTTGTACGCAGCACTGTCGTCGACTCTGTACTTTGGAAACTATATCTCGGAAACTATTAACAATTACACCTACTGCCTTTTTCCATCAGGGAGCCAGTCTGTGAAGGGGACAGGGAAAGATATTTTTCCTTACTTGTTCACTCTCCCTTTCTCCTTCAGCACCCTCTTATCCCCCGAGCTAGTTACGATAGCTCTCCAAGATGTTGAATATCCTTGGGATACTCAGACCAGCATGTTCTTGTTGTTATGTCTCTTGAATGCGCTTCAGGTTTTGTTCAAGGTTAAACAACTACTTAGGAATCTCATGCAGAGATCTGTCCTGAGGCGGGATAATTGTGAGTGGCAGGGAGTGTGGGAGGATATGGGCAGGTGGCTAGAGCAGTGGGCACCTCCGATGTTTTGTAGATTCACCCCTGAACAACTGCAAAATCCTAAAAAACTGGTAGAATGCTTGCAAAAAGAGTGTCATGACTCTGGCAGTTCCAAAGTGACACAACTCACTGTAGCATGTTGGGGCCTGGCCTGTGCCTATCGAGCTGCAATTGATGCTACTATGAACCAAGTGACAGACCCTGCAGCCGCCCCAGCTCCAGCTCCAGCTCCTGCTCCTGCAGCCGCTCCTGCAGCCGCTCCAGCTCCTGCTCCTGCAGCCGCTCCAGCTCCTGCAGCTCCAGCTCCTGCAGCTCCAGCTCCTGCAGCTCCAGCTCCTGCAGCTGCTCCAGCTCCTGCAGCTCCAGCTCCACCTCCTGCAGCCGCTCCAGCTCCTGCTCCTGTAGCTGTTCCAGCTCCAGCTCATGCAGCCGCTCCAGCTCCTGTGGCTGGGCCAGAGAAACGAGCCGTAGCAGTGCAAGTTGCCCCTGCAGGGGGTGTTCCAACCCCTGTGGCAGACCCTGTGGTTGGGTCAGAGAAACGAGCTGTAGCAGTACAAGTTGCCCCTGTAGACAAGGTGAAAAAATGGTATAGAGACTCAGGTCGTTTAGAACGCAGAGAGTCTTCTGCTAGGTCTAGGTGTAGAGAAGACGAGGTCGGACTATCAGAGGAGCAGGAGGATGAAGATGGGGATGTTGAAAAATCAACAGTAGTTACCCGAAACCTATACCAGCGTGAGCTACGAGACGTGCGAAAAGATTTTGGTCGCTGCATAGGTGAGCAGCTTGTCACCTGGCTGCTCCGGTGCTGGGATACCGGAGCCAATTGTGTGGAATTAGAGGGCAAGGAAGCCAGGCGTCTGGGATCCCTTGCTAGAGATGCAGGCATTGACAAAGCAATTGCAGATGGAGCACGATCTCACAGCCTCTGGAGGCGTCTCCTGTATGCTGTAAGGGAAAGGTTTCCCTACAAGGAAGAACTTGT